>NW_017296732.1:305620-337909 GCF_001594075.2 Trachymyrmex cornetzi | reverse complement strand
ACGCACAACAAAATTTTACGAAAAAAAAAAACTTTGGTTGCGTGACGAAAGTACAGCTCATTGCACGCGTTCGATCACGCGAAATCGAAGTAACGTGACAGAACAACCGATCGATTGGTCAGATAGTCTGACGAATGGTGAGAAGGGTGCAATTGCAAGTTTCATTCCGCATCGTGACGCTTTAATCTTGCGATGAGACTTGGTTGTCTTATATTTTTAAGGAAAAATTTATATAAGCCGAAAGATTTAACTTAAAAAATTTTATATTGCCGGCTTATGTTTCTCAGATTTTATATTGTCCTTCACAATAACTCATTTCTTTAACGTTTTGTTGCTCTTAGTCATTATTTTTCATGATTTTAATTAAGGAATTCAAAATTGAATATGTGAGAGGGCTTACAAAGTTACTATTAACATTTTATCTTATGTATTATTGCATGAGTAACTTCGATCGATGATGACTAAGAGCCAGAAGTAATTGCTTGGTGGTGGCTAATTGCAATTGGAAACTAGAAGGAAAGAGCGTTAGATCGTTGTGCTGTCCGTCGGGAAGTAGTTTGATTTTCGGATAATAACATATCAGCGGGAATGTATAAAATCGTGGGAAGGTTTTTACGTAACCGTGCGGTCGATTAGCGTGACGTGATGGAAACGGCAGGTCAAGTACGCCGTACGAATAACGAGAGGGGTGAAATCACAGGCCGCGGTCGATAAGTATCGCGGACACGGTACGATCGAAGGCCATAAAAAATTTACGATAGCCAGGCAAGACCGATCGCATTTCGACAAGAGTGTAGTCGTGTCTAATTCCAAAATCGAATCATACATTTGTCCGTTACATCGAGAACGATAAAAATCGTTTGCTATTCGATTCACGAATGATAAGGATCGTTTGTTAAAAAGTCATTTACTGTAACTGCAATAAAAATTTTATTCTTCTTGACAGAACAAAGGATTTTTTTACGCTACATTGAAAGAACGATTTTGTTGAAGTATCTAAAAATTTAGCTAAAGATAAATCTGAAAATAAATTCGTTGGACCATCAAAATAATTAATAGGAATCTCAAACATGATAAGCAATACTGTAAAAAGTTTTGACATTTTAGTAATCAGTTTAAACGCTCTATATAATTATTTTGATGGCTCGACAGAATTATTTTCAGATCTGTGTCTAGTTAAATTGTAAACATTTTAACAAAACTTTTCGTGTATTTCTTGCTGTTGGAAAGGATGATATCGATTTACAAGGAGAAGCTACGCTCTGCTCTTTACCGATTTTGATCAAACTTGCAGCAATGTTAGAGGAGCCTACCAAATGAACACCTATAAAGCCGTTCCCGCTAATGGGGCTTAGAAACCGAGTAATGAGTATTTAAAAATATAGCAAAAAATCTGAAAACAGTCTAATATCTCGGAAATTATGCATTTTTGAGAAAAATATCTTAGATAAAAATAGTAGGGTTTAATAAGATATATTTACTGGCTCTATTGATTTGACCTTGGGAGGCATCGTCAACCTTGACTTGACCTTAGCGATGTCACCCAAGATCAAACCAATAAAACTAGTAAATACATCTTATTAAACCCTATCATTTTTGTCTAAGACATTTTTCTCAAAAATGCATACTTTCCGAGATATTAGACTGCTTTCAGATTTTTTGCTATATTTTTAAATGCTCATTACTCGGCTTCTAAGCCTCATTAGCGGGAACGGCTTTACAGGTGTTCATTTGGTAGGCTCCTCTAACATTGCTGCAAGTTTGATTAAAATCGGTGAAGAGCAGAGCGTAGTCTCTCCTTGTTAGTATACACTTAATGTGTTCTCTTCTTTTAATACGGATTGTTCTCTAAAATCTTTGGAGTGGAATCTATGTATTGTGGAATACACACTGCGTATTCCACAATACATGATTTCTGATAGGTTGAAATTCTTATTCTCTGTTCTTTGTTCCCTGTTCCTTTTATTGTGCGGAGCCCCTAACTCTAAAGAGTCAAATCTCATTCTTAAAAATTGACAACAATTGAATCATTCTTTTTCAACACTGGCTTAGTTATTCTTTGTCGCTCTTTAGATTCCATTCCAAACAGAGCAGTGTGAATGTATATGAAATGAGTGCAGTGTGATGGAATATAGGTGAGCAAAATACGGTATTTGAATAGTAAAAAGGATGAAATCGCAGATTGGGACTTGTAATAAATGTCGCATGTGCTTGGTGTGCGCGATCCGGTCGAGAATCGATTAAACCTTTACGACCGACGGTGTGGCCTCCATCGCACCGCGAACACGTACATCGGCGCGTAAACAAGCGTGTTCGCTTGCACGGCTAATGATAATAAATATCGCCGCATTGCCACATGCGTCATTTTAAAGAGATCGGTTCGGTGATTGAACGTACAATGTAATGTCACCCGACGGACCTCTAAATAATAATTCGCACCGGTATAAACGATCACATGTTGCGTAACTGGAATAACACCTGTCTGGAATAATGATGCGTATAAATTGCGCAATTTTAGAATTTCTGCAAATTAATATAGAACGACAATGATGGTCCAGGTCTGCATTTCCGACTGAAAATGATACCGGTCTCATCGTATATTGAAAATATACATACTTGTTACTTTTAAAACATATTTATTAATTTTAAATAATAAAATATCCATCTAACATAAGAGAGTTAATTATACGATCATTTTTTCGTGTCTCTCGATGACAATTATTGAAATATTTAATAGAGAAATTGAAAGGTTAGAAAGACTGATATTCATACTTTGTTAGAATATACAGTTGAGTATACAATTCAAAGCATTTTCTTTGTTGTTTTTATCATGGTTTAAATGCGCCCAAATAATTCTCGATCTCTTGCTATTAAAGCAACAATGCATCCTTTTCATCGTAATCTTTTCTACCGACCATACGCGTACCGGGGTAAGTCCATTAAAAAACGATAACCATTAAAAATCTCCGAGGAAACGCGGGGATTCACCCTCGTAATCGCTACTCCTTTCTTTCGAAATAGCGATTGTCGGTCTTTCGCCGCGAATATCGGAGAAAAAAGGAGAAAAAAGAAGGGAGGGAGAGAGAGAGAGAGAGAGAGAGAGAGAGAGAGAGAGAGAGAGAGAAGAGACCGAATAACATGAAAAGAGAAACGACGATCTTTCTTTGAGTTTGGTGTAGAAAAGGTGAAGGTTAGCCACAAGGGTGGGAAACGTCGGGTCGCACTTTATAGTCCGCAATTATTGGCGGGGTTGGACCGAGGGCGTCCGGAAAAGCGAATTTTCTCGCGGCCCGAGCTCACTTCCATCGGTTCGTAAAACTCGTACATCGCGCTGGTGCAATGGCGATGGCGCGCCTTTCGATGCATTAGCTAATTGTTGCATCGATATCGGTTGCCAATTTGTCCAATTTGCTCGTCACTTCCAGCAGTACATCATCAAACCTTCAGTCAATTCCGTTCGTTCGTCGTGAAAAATGCGATCATGTGTAAAAAGTTGGAATTACTTACAAAGAGTTGTATTATTTTCTTTAATAGGAAACACTCAAAATGTGATGCTTTCTATTAAAGAAAACAATACATCAATATATTAATAATATTGGAGAAACTAAATATATTTTTGTTCTGTCCGATATCACAAAAATAACAATTTATAATAATTAAATATTTTTAATATTTTTTATTAGTATGTATGGTATTTGAAATATACATCAAAAAGTTAACGAATATTTTTAAATATAGAATATTCATTGTAATTAATTATTTTATTAAAAACTTTTGAGACTTTTTGTTATTTATTAATTATTTTAAATTTGAAAAATCTGTAAAATTTTAAAAGATACTTGTGATGTCCAATTACAGATTATTTTTAAAAGAAAGCACGAAAAGAAAGGTTTTCAACAATATCGTTTTTCCACAATAATTTATCGAACAATAAATTGTAGTGCAGTGTCTTGTGTCACATTCAATAAAATTATTTTACTCCAAAATAATTTATTGTCGATAAATTATTGCGAAACAAAATTTTATCGAATGTGACACAGGACAAAACAACACGTATAAGTTCTCGCGTTATAAAAGATCCGCCTGCAAACGTCACGTTCACATAACAGTGTTGCTGAAGCAATTTTGTGCATTAGCTAATTGTCGCCAAAGCTAGGCCGATTTATCGAATCGTTCGTCTCTTCCGACCCTCTATCATCAACTTCCAATCTGCCGGCGACCGTCCGATGATACCTCGACGCGAATTGCTCGGAAATCGATGCCGATGAATTCTCATTGGCGTTGCCGGCCATAGACTGATTGGCGTTATCTGCGAATTCGAATTACGCTTAAGCGAATCTTTCGACGCTGACGATGTCATCACGAAAATGGCGCAATCGCGAGCGACCTGGCGGTAACATCTTTTTTTTTCTCATTGTTCATTTTTATCGTCCATTATTTTTATATCAGCAACATCGATATTGATAGCGGCGAGTGTATCGACAAGCGAGTGTCATTTGCGCAGGGAATGACTTCAATATCTCTTCCGAACGTCGCATCGTCATGGTAACGAGGACAAAAGAGAAGGATAATAAAATAGAACGAATATAGAACGGCGTAGACTCTATCACACCGAGGTGATAACGTGAACACAACCAACGGGCTCTCGCCGTTATGTGCGCGGATACGTGTTACGCGATAATACACTGTACAGGATTAAGTATTTCGCAACTGGCAGCTAACAAGCTTAAGCTTTCTCGCGCGTAAAGAAAATCGAAGCATGCGTTTCAGATACACGTTGCTTTTTCGTGATACATAAAAGGGAACACAAATAGATTGTGTTACACATTCTGATTTTAAATAATTGCTACAAAATATTACATTTTAAGAGTCTGCTTACGTTATATTTTACATTTATGAAAAGTAACAGTCTCACGTTAAACTTTTACTCTTACCACTTTAGATATTTAAATTTAAATCTTCTTGTACACACAAAGGATGATTTTGCTGAAACATCTAAAAATTAGCTAGATCCAAATCTGAAAATAATTTTGTGGGACCAATCAAAATAATTATATAGGAATCAAATTTGCTGCTAGAATGTCAAAATTTTTTGCAGCATTGTTCATTATGCTTGAAATTTCTATGTAATTATTTTGATTCGACAAAGTTATTTTTAGATCCACATCTAGCTAAATTGTTAGATGCTTCAGTAAAATCGTTCTTTTTGTGTAGCGTAATGTAAAGGTTAAATGTATAGCTGTCCGAATATGAAGTATTAAGCTCTATTGATAATTAAGCCCATCGCTCTTGTCAATCTGGTCACGTATCCGACCGCGTTCTCGTCGAGAAACCACAGGGAGAACGTACCTTCAAAAAGCCGTCCCAGGGTTTCCTTATAAAACGCAATTATGAGCCTTAATCAAGTTTCGACGCACTTAATTACCTGAAAGTTGGGAAAACCGTGCATGCTGTTTACCGACCCCGTTGTGACATCGTCATTCCGACGGCAGCAACGACAACGACAAAATAGAACGGTGGTTTTCAGTCACGACGCGTGGCACGACAGTAATGAGCTCGCGGTATGTGCGGCGTACTCCACCTTCGCGAACTATGCCTATCAACGCAACCAGAATTTAATATACGACGTCAGAATGCGCTCACGGGCTGGAACTGGATTCGTGATATTTGCGGAGTCTTGAGCGCAAACTCGCACTGCGGTGCTATTATTTCGATAATAATATTACGTTTAGTACGTTACCAATGTTGTTTGAGAACGCAACGACCTGAAGCCAATCAATCGCCTAGAGTAGTGTTTAGCCGTCGACATATGCTCCTCGGAATACCGTTGTTTCGTTTTCTGAATCTGTTACATTGTTAAAATAATGTCAAATTGTACACCCGTGTGAAGTTGGCCCCCAAACTTGTGAAAAAAATTAACTTTCTATAGCTCATTCCATTATCGTTTGCACATATATGTGCATTTCGAATTTTTGTTTGCATACTTTTGGTAAACAGTTATTTAAAAACAAAAAATCGACTTGTTTCTGAATGTGCAAATAAAAATCTGTCTATTGAGATTAATTAAAAAACAAAGAACAAATAAGAGCTAATGAGATTAATTAAATCTAATTAACTCGAGGTTGAGGGATTAGTGTGAAATTAGCGTCCAAAATTGTTTCTTTTTAATAACTTTTTTACCAGAAGTGTGCAAACAAAAATTCGAAATGTGCATATAATGAGTAATCGAAATGAGCTATAGTAAGTTAACTTTTTCAAAAGTTGAGGGTTAACTTTAAACGGATAAATTACATCCAATTTTAACTATATTTGATTATTTCTAAAGTCGCCACTGTACAATATGTCATAATTTATATACATGTAAGACAAAATAATGGAGTTAAGGCTCCTGTTTACTCACCATTATTATCCAAGATTGTGACGTCAGAAGCGAAGAAAAATACAATTAAAATTCTTGCCAATTATATTTGAGTAAAAATATCTTTCAATAAAACAACATTTACAATCGATAGAATAGACTTATAAAATATATCTAAAATTATCTTCTTGTTTTGAAGAGAAATTAAATTATATTTCTATATATTATTAATTTGACATTTTTTTATAACTTATTTTATTTTTTGATTCTATAATTAATTTTCAGATATACTCGTATGGTTTATTAATTAATAAAACAAGGGGAAGTTTTTGTTATATTTGACGTTGATTCTATTAACTGTAAATGTTGTTTTATTGAAACATTTTCATATTAATTTATTTTGCAAGAATTTTTATTGTGTATTTTCTCGCTTCTGACGTCATAACCTGAGATATTCCATCTGTTCTTTATCGATGAACTTTCTGAACTGTTACATGTCAGTACAAATATAGTTTGCTTTACTTTAACTTTTTGCACGATGTGCATCAATTCAGACAATTCTTCTGATAGAGTACAGGCTTAGTGAGTAAATAGGATACTTAAACAATTTAACTAAAAAAATATAGGTATGAAATTGATTTAAATTTACTTTATTACTTATTAAGTGATATGGTAATACGGACATTTTTTGTTTACTTTGAAAGTAAGCAATTCTGTACAGAAATGGATTATAGATTCACATTATAGAAAAATAATAAAATGTTATTTAACTCAAAGAATTGGATTACCATTGCTCCTTTGATATCTAACAATGAAATATTTAATCTTTCACGTAATCGTTATCATAAGTTCGTTGACTTATATCCTCGAGAGGATATAATCGCATCTCCAAATCGAAATTCAGAAGAGCAACTCCTATCTAAAACCCATTCAAATTATTAAGAGCTCGAGATCCTCTCGAAGTTACTTAACAATATTCTCGAGCGTGGCTTTCAGACATTTATTTTATTACGATGTAATAAGGAGAACAACACCAAAGCACTATGTTGAGCACTGTGTTGAGCACTTCTACGTGTGTGTAGTTTAATTTTAAAATGTATTTTATTATTTTACATATTACCAGATAAAGATATATTTAACGCGCAAGGAAACGGTGATCGCGTCGTTTACTTAAATCGGTTTAACACCATCAATTACCGACTCGATACTTAACAGGTAGATATTTGCATTTACAAGGGTTATAAATTATAGAATTCACATCTACACAGTTTAAAGCTGCGATTTGTGTATCGGCGCTTTGTGGTTTATTGCGTCGGAGGATCTTGATTCAAGAAAACACGGTCGACCTAAATTTCTTCATGCGCAACAAACGTGCGCGCGCTTCTTATATAAAACAGAAAGATATCTATAAATTCCCAAAGGATTTTCTATTTCTCTCAAAAGAAATCCATGCCTGGTTATCTTAAAAAGTAACAATATTGGTTTTGGATATTATCATACGAGATTCATTCGCGACGATATCACTTTTCTGTTTATTCTTTCACTTCGATCGACACTTCTAATCGACAATCTACGTTAAATCCTCGGTTTTTAAAAAATATTTAATAATACTGAAAAGACTATGGATATAACGCTAGGAAAGAAAAGAAAATCTCTTTACTCTTTCTCCTCACTTACTGGATAATAATCGCGATTTGAACAGCTACTCACTCCGCTTGAATATCTTGAATACCGTCGTGTTCCCGGTCCTTTCGCGTAGTCTCGTCTCTAAATCACCCTACCCTCGTAAATCGTCCGTCGCATCCCTCGCGATACTTCACGCGGTAAAATACGGGCATTACACGCCGCGGATGCATGCATGCATCGGGCGGGCCGGCGCCGGCACGATGCATCGTGGACGATGGGCGTTGCATTCATGTCGGGGCCACTCCGCATGCAGGCCGCCTCTCGCAAGGTGGAATGAACGTAACACTCGAGATGCATTCACGATGAGCATCGTCCGAGACATGAGATTCTTTCCTCGCTTTTCTCACTTATAGCAGTCCGCGATTTACCTCTCGATGCAATGCTGTTCGTTGCTGACGTTCGTGGCAACTTTCGAAATGTATCAAAGCGAGGAAGAGCGACCAGCAGTTGGCCGTAGCGGAAATGTTGTCTCGCTAAAGTGAGCCATGTGGTAGTTTCTTGGAAAGTGCATACCTCAGGTGTACCGGAAGAACCGGAAAATTGCGGGGTTGAAATGCGCGTGAGAGTGCAGTGCACATACCGAGAGCACAATGGGACGGTTTTGTAATATATTGTAAGTGTGGCGCAAAGTCCAATGGCGCGAATACGCGAAGCTGCGGGCTTTCCTCCATTTACAGTGTCCGAGAAACTGAATAAAGAATTCTCGGGAAAAACGATGACTGCTATAGGAAAACTACGAAGCTATTTCCTGTAACGCGTTCTCGACATTCTCGTACAATTCTTAAATAAATTTTGGAATTGTTTGAACTGTATTGAATTGTTAGGAATATGACATACAAAACTACGATAATATTCTATAATATTCTGCATTGAGAAAAGTTTTTGGTATTTGTGACTATAATTATGTTACCGTAATTGTCATTATTATAATATTAGTAATAACTAATCATAATAATTATATATATAATTTTATATCAATGTACATAGTTGGCACCGAATATGACTATATAAATTATAGTTATTATTACCATAAAACTGATTGTAGTAATTATAATTTAATTACAATTTATGATAATTTTTTAACTATATACATATTTGTTGGTAGAACTGTGCGCACAGTTATTAATATTGTAGCAGTAATAACCATAATTATGAAGTTATCACAACAAATAATTATAATCTAAAACTTTTCTTTCAGTGTATATAACGCAGTCTTTTGTGTTACACAACTGCTGTTAGAACATGTTATTCTGCTCATATCCCGTTCTTCTCGCGAGTCACCGTGCATAAACCGATTCAAATATCGATTCATTCTATTCTCCGTATAGTCACATCAAAATTTTATAGAGCCCCGTGGATACACTATCGCTTACTGGGTTATTACAATTTATCATACCTCGCGAATATACCACCTATCACCGTGCTTCGCATCGAACGTTAGGCACTGTAAAAAAAAAGAAAACATATACGCCCCCGAAAGTCATCCTACGAGATACACGATCGTGTCGCAAACGCGTTTTCCATTTGCAATATCCCCCTACGAGGCGAATAAAAATCTAATACATATTTGTTTGTATTTGAAGCGGTTGCGACTCGCATAAGCGACGCGACGTCGAAGCCGACGTTTGAAGTCGGAAGAAAAGCTCCAGACCGGAAGGCGGAGGCGATTCTCGAAGGGTGGCGAACACCGCGGGGTTTAAGGGGTTCACGTCCCTGTTTCTCCTCCCTCCTCACGGAATCCACCGGGGGGGGTCGATGCAGCAGCGATGGCGACATTATCGGTTTCGCATCAACCGCAGTTTACTTCACGAACGTACGTTCGTCCTTTAGTCTTACGTCCTCGCACGTCATCCATTGCGTGCATACATGTGCAACGGCGTGGGAGTGAAACGAGAGAGATACGACGGTACGATAAAGACGCGGATATTGTGTCGATCCTCGAATGCCGCCGTCAGCGATGACGACACGAGGTAACTGCAGTGTTCTTCGCGAGCAGTCGAATGAAGAGAGGGCGGTTTTACCCAGCGAGGAGGGTAGATTGCGGGGGTGGCGCGTGCGTCATTTAGGTATCGAGGGAAGGGTGTGAGGCGGAAGAGAAATTCGGAGGGCAAGCAGTTTAATAAACATGCGTCATGCTGCGAATGAAATACTGATATTACATCATCATCATTACGTAATTTGTTAATGGCAAAACGCTTAGTTAAATATTCAGTATTTAAACATTTTAATGATGTGATTATATCAAGTATTCTGAACTTGATTAATTTTGTGGATTATAAAATATTTAACTTTTAAAGCAAATTAAACTTCGAAACTATTGTTGAAATAATTCACGTTCATTGAAAGAGCAAATTTTATGAAAGTTTCACACACACCCTCTTTTAACTTAATCGATTCAAATATATCGATCGCCCACATCGAGATATATTTAGCTCTTCGGTGGAAGATATTAATAAATAAACTCTTAAGGAGAGAGAGAGAGAGAGAGAGAGAGAGAGAGAGAGAGACCATTCGTGTACAAAGATGTTACTTCATAAGTTGACAACTTTTTTTCTTATTAAGAAGACCTTATTTTGTGGAAGAAATTATACAGCACTAATATTATTTTTCAAATTGATTATTGTATACTAAATAATTCTTATAAAGAAATTTTGAATTATTTAGACCAATTAATTCTCTTTCGCGTTTAACCCATTTAAGCCGAATCGAGTAACTGTGGGTAATGCCAGTATTACACTAGCGATTTGAGATTGCATCTCTTGGCCAATCAGAAAGGAACTGCTACCCAGCAGCAGCTTCTGGTTGGGCAAGATCTTCAATCTCTAGTGTGATACGTGTATAAAAGAGACGCGAAGAAGAAAAGTATAATAAGCGCAGCGTTTGGGGGCTGTTCGTTCGTCAACGCTTTCAAAGCCGTTTGCCCAAGTAGCAGGCGGTGGCGAAAGAACAGTTTTTCGAATTAATAGACTCGCGTAGAGGCAAAATGACGCGGTGAGGAGGAGGTGAAACGGAAGAAGAGGACACACAGAAAGTCTTCATGCATAATACATGCCACGCGCGGCAATATGTCGCCCTCGTCGCTTCCCTTGTTTTATGAATCTTTCCAACCTCTTCAGTACTGTCCGGCTACTTCCAAAAGCTGTCGCGCACTTTTTCGGCACCTCGAAAGCTTGGCAACGAGATCGCTCCTTGTCAAAACACTTTCTTTCGCTCGCACAACTTTAAATTACCGTTCATTGTGTTGCCTGCAACTTGTTTCTCTCGGGAATAATTATTCTCTCTACTTTGACGTTATTCTCTCGTATTTCTCGCAAAATCATCTCGGTGTCGGTTTGTTTTTGTATATAATTGACACACACACACACAGATAATAAGTCGCAATATTAAAAATAAGTATTAACATAAAGTATACTCGCGAGAATTCTTTTAAAATATTGAAAGAAATTACGAACGCGTTGCAGCATGGCACACAGCGTCTCGGATAAACGTAGCAGAACTGCAACGACAGAAAATGAAATCGGTTTACCGCGGATGGACTCTTTCCAGAATCCCTGCTCCAAATCCTTTCTGTACCCTTCCTGTTCCGCCACACCGCGCTCCGTTCCCTGCCCCGCTCCGTTACCTTCCGCTCGAGGAAAATTTATGGCAAATTGTTTTAACCGTCGGCGTGGTACCACCTGGTACACGAAATATACCGACGGTATACCGACCTCGCGAAAGCGGACACAGCCGTTGTAACAGATTTTGCAAAAGGGGGGTCGCGTCTCCTTTCAGATTGCGTTAAAACAGGGAGCGAGGATAAGAAGGAACGTGTGCGGTTCCTTATTATTTTATTATACGGTTTATGTTTGAAATTTTCTGCCGATTAACTTGGGAGACGACAATGTACATGAAAAGCCATGTCGCGACAGAATTGCCCCAGTAATTTGAAATGCATGTACATAGAAAATTGATGTAGCGAGATCAAATTTGAAGAATCGAAACAGTTGATGCACATGAAAAATTTTGTTGAAGTTTCTAGAAATTTAATTGGGTTTAGACCTATAAAAATAATTTTATTCGATTATCAAAATAATTATGTTGAAAGTTTAAACATTGATGACAATACAAAAAATTCTAACAACCATAGTTTAAGTGTCTGATGTTTTGATATTCTAAGTAAAATTATTTTTAAATCTAGCTAAATTTCTGTATACTTCAACAAAACCGTTTTTTCTCTCTAAAAATTAAATTTAACGATTGAGTTATCTTTATTATAAAAAGTTAAGTATTGAAAGTATAATTTGATTTAAAAATACCCAAAGTGTATTAATGCTTATGTTTAAAAGAAATCAATATAGATTTAATTACACTTTTATCATAACGTCAAAATTATTTCGATTATTATTACTATTTGCATTTGAGAGATACGAATAACGAATTTTATTATGAGGCTCACGCTTAATTAATCATGTCGCGCTTAATTATCGCTCTAGCAAAGGATCGTACGTACACCATGGTGAAAACTTCCGGCAACAAGGAAGATAAAAAGCGGCTAAATGAAACTCGACCGTTGCCAGAACAAATATTTCTCGGTGCAAAGCGGAGGAAAAGACCGTACGTTCCACCACTTTATTATAAGGCTTATGTCGAGTTTCTTACCTATTAACTTTCGCGACTGCAACGGAACGGCGAGGCCGTAACTGGAGAAAAAAAAAATTCAGGTTCTAGAACTTTTCTCCATGCGCGAATCTTAAAATTGAACGAGAACACAGGGCGGAACAGAAGCAAACGAGAGGAACGTTGACAGAACACGTAACATCGCTTAGCGGGACGCATTTTTGAAATGTTAAAAGTCTGCCTTTCCATTACCCATTCTCGCGATCGAATCTTCGCGATGCCTAAGTTAGGATTAAACTTTAGCTAAATGATTATTTTATACTATTGATTTATCTAATTTAACTTTAATAGAAAAAATAAAATTATAAATATTATTAAATTACAATTTTATTTTATTAATATTATTATATTTACCGTGTTTTTGCATAAAAAAAAATATTATCAATCAAACTATTTTACGTTTCAATATTACATTCAATCGATAAACTAGCTAGATGTTAAAACGATGTGAAATCGTTTTACTCAATAGAATAATTAATAGACATTAAAAAAGCTATATGTGGTTCCTATCATCTCATTCCTAAAACAATCAAATCTGTTAGAGAAAATAATTGAATAAATCGATAAGCTTCGACCCATCGGAAAAAGCTCGGAAAATTCACAAGAGATACAAGAGGAAACAACGAGGATGAAAAATGATACGAGGGTAAACCAGCACGATGGTCCATTAGCTCTCACGCTGATCCGTGAATAGAATACGTGTTTTCGACGGGGATATGGAACGTGCCGGCATCGTTATATAAACTGTGTTGCAGGGATCGGGCATAGGGGTAGGTTGTAACGACCTCCGTTGATCCTGTCGTTGGCAGGATTATGCCGAGAATGCAAGCCGTAGGACGATTATGCGATGGCGGCGGACCCAGCGCGCGAAACACGCCCGCTCGCGTGCTGAGGCACGCGGACACGTGCGTGCCCGTGTTCTCCGTAGAATTTCGTGGATTACGGGCGAGAAAATGGCAAACGGCAGTTTCTTGTAGGGCCAACCTCGCTAGCTGGAATATACTGCTCATACCGGACGCGGAATATTAATATCTTTCTGTAGTCACCTCCGCTTCGAAAATGCTTCCTCATCTCGTATGACAATAATATTTAACAACTGACGTGATTTATGTTACATATTTACGACGGTAAAAGATAACGAATTCTCTTGAAATTATATTAAAAAGAATCAAATGAAAAGCAGGAAGAATTTAGAAATATTCTAACAATAAGAATAAAGATGTTAGAATTTAAATGTTAGAATTTTAGTGGAATCAGAAGGATTTTCGAAGAAAGGAAAAGGAAAGATTTCTGATGAGCTAATATATGAATTGTGAATCCTTTCCTATTATCTCGCTAAATTTCAAAGGTGAGATTACTTAATTTGCTAGAACTACTTTTAATTTTATTAAGAAACTATAGAATTCTTATAATTAGGGATGCCTTCATAACTGTAACAAAAAGCTAATTTTTTAAAAGATGAGGTGCTGACTTTATAGAGGTAAGGGCTAAGAAAACTGGAAATGCATCGAAGATGAGATTTTGTTTGATCGTCAATAATCGAGTTTCCGGACGTTGTTCTATTTTCAAAAATGGATGAAATTTCTTTCTTTTATGGACGCGGATTTATGACCGTGCAATGTGATTTGCAAAAAGACCGGGTAACAAGCTATCGAAATATCGACCGAGGGGAGGTGTATTACCATTCGTGGAGATGCGCGGTACGGTTAGTATCGTGTATATATTTTGTCTGTGATTTCGGTAGTGAATACATACACTTTGTCTCTCTTTCTCTATCTTTCCCTCGCTGTCTTAAGCGCAAAAATGACGCGCACTCTCATTTGTATTCACGCTGTAAAGTCTGAGTTACGAGAAACGCGAATATAAATTGCCATTACGAGGTGCGGTGAAAAGAAGCACGGCTGAGAGGCAAGGAGATAAATCTTCTTGTTTGTCAAAATGCCTTCTCGTTTTTGGGCTTGAAGCTTATTTCTCTCTCGCATACGAATCGCATGTGGACTCGTGCGTGACGCGTGGGTCGTGCCCGAAGAAGAAAAGCGATAATAAGCCAACGAGCCGGGTGCGCTCGGCAGAGAGAATGAACGAAATAATTGGAATTGGAGCTAGTAGACGTGTTATGCGGGGAGAAAATACTCGGAACGAGAATGGAATTTATCGCGGCAAGAAAGATCAAGAGGGATGTTGACCTACATTTCGAAATAGTTCTACACCGTAATGTCATAATGTCAAATTATATCGAGTTATTTTTTATTATTTCTTTCTATAAGACGTTCCCATTCAATATGTCGTTAATTTTATAAATAATAGAGTTTAACGATTTAATTCAAGAAAGTATATTAAATTTGAGCCCCAAATTTAGTTTATTATTTACTAAATACATACGTTAATATGAATGCTGTTTACTTTGAAACTAACTACAAAATTGAATTGTGACTTACATTTTGACGCACATAAAAATAATAAAATGTTACTTAATTCAAAGAATCAGGTTATTATTGCTCCTTTGATATCTATCAATCTAATCTTAAGATGTCTTTTCGTGCTGACGTTCGATCCTCATTTTTAGTATCAAAACATGTCACGTTATCAAAATTGACGCTTATATTCGTCAATTTTTATCACTGATCTGTTTTGACGCTAAAAATGAACGTCGAACGTCAGCATGAAAAGATTCAAAAGACACCTTCACTGTGTTCGCGGAAACTACATTTATTAGCGATAAAAAAAGATCGAAAAAATCTAAACTTATCCCTCGAGCTGAAAATCAATTTTTGCTAGCGTTTCAACTATCTTAACATATATGTTATACTCCGGAGGATATAAGATAAATATTTCGCAAATTCTTAAAACCAAGAAAGTTATGAAGATGTTTGCATGGAAAGAATCACACGCAATTTTGCTGAAGAATCTAAAAATTTAGCTTATAGATACAAATCTGAAAATAATTTTGTTGAACATCAAAATTATTTGTAGAACGCATAGTATAGTAAACAGTATACGTATATTACGTAATATATTACGTAGTATAGTAAACAACGCTGCAAAAAGTTTTAACATTCTGGCAACCGACTTTCATCTAGTTATTTTAACAGACTATATAATAAAATTATTTTCAGAGCTGTATATCTACAAACTTTTTAGATACTTTAACAAAATCATTCTTTCCGCAGGGAATATGCGAAATACCTCGACAGTATACAATTAGATCTACAATTTTGACAGATGCTCCATCTCAAACTCGACTTTGACGTTATAACACTTTACGTCATTTCCAATTCAATCTGGTCTTAATTAATTTTGTCGATCTCGAACGTCTTACATCGGATTACACGTCAGACATGTACGATGTTCGATAGAGGTACGACATACGACCATTGTATATGCCGCGCTCGCAATAAATTGTATATAGCCGTGCTTACGGCTGCAATGCATCTCTCAGTGCATCATGACGCGGGGTGAGTCAAGAACTTGGAATATGCAATAAAGTCCGATAGGAGGTAGGAGACAGGAACGAGAAACATCTCCGTGACAGAAATGCCATTCCGATAGGATTCTTTGCCGTATATTATGTCGGCGACGCTCATTTACTCGCTTCCAAGTCATGCATCGTCGTTCATCGTATAAATGAAATTACCGGCCCACTTCTCTCTCTTTAGCCATACTGTCTGGATCATCACCACTGTTGTCTCGTACGTTTCGACATATGCGGGAAAATCGGCGTTGAACATGCATAATACACAATATCTAAGCCACTTAACCCATGTTTCAGGATAACATGCTTCAAGATAACCGTCTTCTCATATCCACAAATTCTTGAGACAACTTAGAATTAATTTTAATTCAAATTGAAATGAAAGGAATTTGTATATCGCTCCCTTATTTTTAACATAAAATTTTCGAATTATTATCATGAATTAAGTAAACATGAATTATTTTATCATAAATTAAGTAAACATAACTTTATCAATTATTAAAAGTGAATTAACTTACCTTTATAAAAAAAATCGTCAAAGCTCAAAAAGAATAGCTTTTAAAAATTTTGACAAAAATAACATTTGATTATGAGAATATATTTTATTTTGCCGATATTATTAGATTACCCAATAATTTTCTGTCATTAAAAAATAGTTTTTCTGAGAAACTTAATTTTTTAATTGTGTCACTTTTATATATTTTATTATTTCTGATATTTATTATTTTCATCTTTATTCTAATTATTAGCAACACTATTCGTCTCGATGCATTTAAATATCACTACTTAAAAAAAAGCATTTCGCTACAGAAAGCTAACGATCGTCAGAGACGTACTTCAGTTAATGGAGACCGGTAACAATGGTCGGAGTCGAGCAGCCTCGAAATATCACAGAGTATTTTGGCGTTAATTCGTAGTGGCGCGGACCGGCGAATGACATAGTTGGCTCTATCATAGCTTGAAGAAGAAACGAGGGTAAAGCCAGTCAACTACAGTTGGTATAATGCTTGTCCCGGTCTGGCTGAAATGGCATAAGCTGCCCCAGGGGTAGCCGCTCTCTATTAGAGGCAGATACACCTCCGGGTTCACATCAGTGGATCAACATGCAGACACTCACCCCTCGCACAATGGTCCACCCACATCTGCGAACAGGGTGTAATTCGGAATTGTGTGCCGTGCTGCTCCCCAGCAAGGGGACGAAAAGGAAGGATAATTTTGCGAGGAAAAAAGCTATCCTTACGAGATCTGCGTAGCATCGTCCAGAATATTTCTGCGTTTGGGTAATCTCTTAATGCAGTTACGCTTATATTTTACATAATTTGTTTAATAAAAGATATACTCCATTAAGATTATTGAGAATTTATGAATCGCGAGTATATTTGAAGACTTGTCGTGATAAAAAAGTTAAAAATAGTAATTGCACAAATATTACAGGGAAATATGTTTATTAAAATAAAAAAAGAGTATATAAGCGATATTATACAAAGAATTGAATGTCACGTTTAGCTCGTATCTCGGCTACTAAATGGAATATAGAGCTAATTGCTTTCAGTATGGTGGTTCCCAGGCATGCGATTAAAGCTTTGTATAATGTAGGAATACATGCTTGTGCTGTTGGTTTCCTGAGGGAACAGTAAACAGGTCGCCTCCATGACCGCCTACCTTAATCGATGATGATGGAGCGAGGCCTTTCCGTTCTGCCCTACAAGGATTACCTTCCAGGATATTGAGAGTGCTTTTAATAAAGCGTCCCGTCTTATTCATAGCGACTTTTGTGCTACTCGCAAGCCACTCTGATTGCTCGATCACGAACAATATACAATACTGTTTGTTTCCTCTACAATTTTCTCCCTCTTCTTTATCCGCGGAAAAGATTTGACCGATCCCTCTAGAATAACAAATGACCAATTCGAACTGATCCTATCGATTCTTATTTCGCTTTCATTTTGTGTGACTGTCATAATAAATCCGCGGTAAACAAGCATCTCTGGTTACTCAGCCGAAATTCGTTATTGGAAAGTTAGATGAAAGTGATAGAGCGCGTAGCTGCAAGATCGATAATTTTGTCTTACAAATAGGAATTTGTATTATCTCAGCATGGCGCAGCTACGTCTCGTCTCTTCAACTGCACTAATTAAGTAGTGCTTCCTATTCAGCTCGTCAGACAACAATCAAATTTAATGAACGGCAAATTTCTCTTATTCTTCTGATGAGACACTTGCAAATGTTTCACAGAATTTAATCACTTCCATTTCTAAATTTTGATTTTCAAATTGATATATATATATGTATATATATATATATATGTATATATATATATGTATATATACATTGAATCACAAAGCTTCAGCTGGATAACAATACGATTAAGGGTTAAAGTTGACAACTGGCTCTTATACCGGGGGCAGTGGAGCCGTTCAATGAAAGGTGGATAATCCAGCGTTGACCGACCCTTCCTATGGGATTCCATACAACTCCGGCAATCACGAGATCCGACTATCCCCACAGTATCATCTTCCAATATCCTCCTCCATCCTTTTCCTAATGGAAGCTTCCTTAGCAGGAGACGCGTGCTAAATTTTGCAGGCGGGAAAACTACCTTTCTCTTTGATTGTCAGTTCGAGGAACGATTAGGTGTATAACGTAGACACGTGCCTGTGGATTAGGAGAATAGATATCGCTAGTAACAGGATTATCTTCGCATGCTAGGAGGAGGAATGTAATGGACGATAGATATTGCTACCAGGAGGGCACAACTCGCTCTAGTTGAAGCCCTATTCGCATAAGCATTCGTCGTTGATCTCGTTATTGGCATAGAAATGTCTACAAAAATACTGAATTCTTCGTCGTATCCAGAACCGAGTACTTTCCGAATACTCTTGCGCTGAATTTATTCAGAATCCGTTTTTAATTAAAACGCTTTATCTTCACTGTCAAATTATACACAATTTGAATTATTTTTATTGCTTTCAAAACAATGGAATTAAACAATTTAACTCCAGAAAATATACTAAATTTGATTCAAATTTAGTTTATTATTTACTAAGTGCACATTAATATAAACTTTGTACTTTTAAAATTAACTCACAGAAATAGATTGATTTATTTTAATACACATGGAAATTAAAAATGACAAAATGTTATTAAACTCAAGAAATTGAGTTACCATTACTCCTGATATCTAACAATACCGAGAACAATACCTTTGACATCTAACAGTGTTCTTTCTTAAAAGACATATTTACGCGAAAGTAATTCACGGAAAATAAGTCGTAAATTTTATTATAAAAGTTGTGAAAATTTTTTAAATCCTTTTTTCTTGTCAAAAATTGAATGAGCATCTTTACATTAAATCGCCAGAGTCTGGCCCAACTTTGCAGAAAGTCTCTCGATTTCTAGAAATGGCGTTCATCCCGAGGATAAGTCCCGAAACTTATTGCTCCATGGCCGTTGCCGAGAGGACGCGCGTCTGCGCCTCGTAAACTTCCTACTGATACGAATTTCAAAATATCCTCGTGCTCTTCCTCTCTGGCTCTGCCATCAGTACGAAGTTGTGCCCTAAAGCAGAATACGAACTTTGCATCTGCGACGTTTTCATCGCAAAGGTTCCGTTAACCCCGAATCGTCCCCGTCGCAACTTTCTTCGAAACTTTCCCTCGCTAATGGAAAATTTATATTCCATCGGAATACAAATCCCTCGCCAAAGACAAATCACTATCCTGGGCGAGTCGCGATTAGCATCGCGCTGTGGGATGATGAGTGTGTTCCATTACGCGAGACGTGGAGCGACAACTTTCAAAGAACGTTCACAGAAACCGGAAGTCAACCAGATGTGAAAATTTTACATAAAGAGAACCATAAACGGCTGTAGACTTAAGATATAATCTTACGTAAAAGCAATTTTTAGGATCGAATCAAATTTCTCTACGAGATCGCGCCTGGCAGTCGCGAATTAAATGTTTCTCGCGACGGATGCTTCCGGCGAGACACCGATATTTTCCGATACTTGGAATTATCGCGAATCGAAACTTTCCCAGTTAGTCGCGAACTTCTGTCGCCGCTCGTGCTGGTCCTCCTCATACCTCTCGGCATCTGTCGCGCCGCACGTGGAAGTTGCATCCGAGCTTCTTTTCGGTGAGAACCTCCCTTCTCGTCGCGACACGAGCTATCTCGCACGGTGGCGGCATGCGGCAATAATTTTCAAGATTTTCCGGCAGTCGCTCGCGCTCTCTGCCGAGAAGCGATAAACTTTTTTTCCCTTCCATCCTCTATTCTCGCCTGTCGTTTTCTTTCTCCTCTCTCTTTCTCTCTCTCTCTCTCTCTCTCTCTCTCTCTCTCTCTCTCTCTATGTTGTTCGGCCACCAGCAGGAAATTCGGTAGGTCGCTCTGCGGCACTACTTGTCCGACTTCGTTCTTCAACTCCCCCGCAACTCTGTCCCGCGACAAAACAGATTTTCTCGTTTACTCCACTCGAGGGAAGTTTACGTACATAAAAGAAGATGCGCAAAGTTGCCGACAATCGCGTAATTTTCTCAAAGTGTCGTGCATATGAAATATGTGACAAGATTTTTCTCTTTCGCCGAATCGTCGCTTTTTCATCATTCGAATATATCGAATAATTTTGTACAAAAAAAACATGATAATAATAACAACAGTAACAATAATAATAACTTTATTGATGTTATATATTATAAAGAATATTATATTGTAAAGAATATTACAAAGAAATACTATAAAGAGAAGAAATTATGCAACAAAAATAAAAAGAGTTCTTCCGATACTGTCAATGTATTATGTGAGAATTATTTTACAATATTAACATTCGCACGTGTTATACGAGTTATTTAAAGCGAAATAAGTGATTAAAAACCAAATGATGGACTCTCGCGATTTTCTTTTGCCGTGCAACGGAGCTGACATTCATTTCATTTATAGTTCTCCGAGTTTATGAGAAACACGTAATATCGCTTGGCCGGCGAGTCGTGGGAAAGGTAGAAAATTGAATGTACGACTGTGGCAATACGGTCGACCGCTATTGAAACGCCATTGCTTGGTTCGCAATTTGGTGGTCGCTAAAATGGACGCTCACGCAAATATTTGCGATTGCGATATTCGCTCGTAGAAGGTATATGTGTCCACCGGACGTATACAGGCGAAAGAAGATATTTTATCTATCTCTCTTTTTCTCTATCTTTTCGTTTATTTGCAGTCACATATTTTTTAACATTTTATTCGATCGCCATCGTCGCCGCGCTAAAAAGTAAATGACATTTATTAAAATGTCAGGGAAGTTCAACCGCGAGTGGATGAAGGAGCGATTATATCACGCTTCGGAAGTTCTTGTCTCAACAGTAGCTGTCCATTATTTCTTTCTAACCGCGCTCAGACAATTATTAAATTATATTTGATTTTTGCATCTATAGTACCAAAGTTATATGAAAAAAATGTGCACGATTAAAATCTATTTTTTAATGTGGGCCTTTATTTTCAAAATCCGGTATCTCTAATAACAAACTTCTTTTGACTATCACTAAATTTATTAAAATATAAATGCGACATTAACGTGATTGACTTTCGATAAACGCTAACAAGTTTTATTTTCGCGAATATGTCGTTGGATTTATTTCGAATTGTTCACCCGATATACTAACACGATGCACTCGCCGAGGTGCATTTGACCTTCATCATAGTGGCATAAATGTAACAAGCTGTAGCAAGCACAAAAGCCGTACTGCTACCAGCTGTGAGCAAGATCCTGGAGTTCCCCGTCCTCTTTGCCTCTCGGCTTTCTCTCTCGCTCTTTATGTCCCATAACCCGCCATAATTACGACATCGACTCAGGTACCCCATAAAGTTGGTCGAGTAAGTAAGGTCTAAGGGTTGTTGCATCGGAGCGCGCGGTGACAAATATTGCCGATAAACTCGACAACGAAACGATCCTGTAATACGCTCCGCGAAACGCGCAATTATCGGCGTTGAATAATTCCATAAATTATCCGGCCCGACACAATACATACACGCACCCCACACTGTCGCTTCTGTTTATTCCGACGACTCATTATTGCCAATTGCGCGAATTACTGTCACATATTGACTCGACCGAATGCATGGCTAGTTATTAATTCGACGAGATTGCATTCTCTTTTTCATTATTTTCTTTCGCCATGTTTTCCGAAAATTCGGGCCACTGCCAATTAAATCGAATCATTTTCGGCCCGGACCATTACGTGGTAGTTGAAATTGGGAATCGATGCATTGTCTTGAAAAGGACATATAAAGCTTTTGGCACACGATGCGTTTTCCTTGCTGAATTGTTTGCGTTTTAGTAAATTATTAGAATTGCATCACACAGAACGTACACACAAAAAAATATCTTTCTATTGCTAAAAAAATGTGATTAGTTACTCAATTTACTTTCTTTCTTTTAAGTAACGATTATTTTTATCACAGAAAATTTTTATGAGAATTTTTTAATATAACTTATTACAAATTTTAGAAAAACTCATTAATATGTACTCGAAACAAGAATTTGTTTTTTTTTAAGAATATTACAAAATTGTTCGAACAATTTTATATAATAAGCAAATTGAATTTGTTTTAATTTAATAATTTTGCTTGAAGTATCAAAGTTACTAATATTCAGCAGAATATATTTTGAATAAATTTGATGGTTTTGAAATACTTGAAATAAGTTATTTGTACACAGTACGTAATTTTCTGTATTTCTATAATTTACTAAAACACAAGCGATCCAGTAGGAAAAATATATTGTGTGCTGTAGGCTTAATATGTGCAAGCAAAGTTTTCTTTGAAATTTTATGCATATCAAACCTTTTGGAATTATATAATTAACGTGTGCTATTAAAAGAGCACGATAAGGCTTCTTTGAAACTATTAATTCAAGTAATGTCGTGTTTATCCCGATACTAAAAAATATTCCCTGTGGTACTTTGCCTCGCCATTGTGAATTGTTGAACACAGGGCGGCGCTGATATATCATTAACTATGAATTATTAGGTAGAAACGCGACCCTAAATTAGCACGCGACATGTCGTTATCGTTTCATTGAATTATTCATACACGTTGCAGTATTACACTACCCAGCACTCTGCCTTTCGTGAGGCAATATGATACTTAGTGCGTCGGTACCTTTGACACTCTCTGTATAGTGACATTATCATGCGTACTGATTAGATTGTTCGACGTGTCGCAACCAGAAAAAAAGTTGCTACGCACTGTACCAATAATAAATAATATTCTTGCTCTCATATATTTTCGTCATAATAAATAAAATCGTGGATCGTAATGATTAAGTTTATTAAGTAATTATTTTACAGGGTTGGCAAGTAAGTTAATATTCTTGCTCTCATATATTTTCGTCATAATAAATAAAATCGTGGATCGTAATGATTAAGTATTTTACAGGGTTGGCAAGTAACGCGTTACTTGTAACGCCGTTACTTTGTTATAATAACGATTTGGTATAATGATATTGTGAATTTTTTAGGACGATAAGAGTAACATCAGAGTTAGAAAAGTCAATCGTTACTTGTAACTGGTTGAAAAAGTCACACGTTACTCGTTACTTATTATTTTTTTCAGTAAGTAACACGTAATGATGATAAGTTACTTTTTAAAGTGGCTTTTCTAACTTAATACAACTTTAGCGTTTAATTACTTAGCGTTACCATGATAAAAAATTGCAACATCGTCATTAAATTGTTTACTATAAAAAGTAGCGGCAAAGTAACTGAAAAGTAATGTTTGCCAACCCTGGTATTTTATGATAATTATGATTTCAGAAATATGTGTACAAGTAAGACTGCGTAGATTAGCTTGGGTAACTTGTGCGAAAAAAGGTGGCTGCAAGCCGAGCTGTTATCTTTAGTTTCATGATATATATCACAGGAGACACTAAGTCGCACTTTAAATTCAAAAATAGTGGGTGCGCTTCTCTTACCGGAGATACGGTAGCGACTCGGTTATTATGAGAAGGAAATAAGACACCAAGTTATACGCCAAGGTAGAATTTTTCAACGCGACAGTATATCACACTCGAAAAATAGTCGTCCCTTCGTAAATAAAGCTTTAATGTGGGGATAATGATTCCTAGTTTTAATTACGCTTGGCTTGAAACGAACGTAAAAATTTGAACCTTCTCACCTAATGTATCTTACCTTAGTTACAAATTGCAGTTACCTTTTTTTCTACTCTACTCTTCGTTTTTACAAGGCAACTCGGTAATTTCCGGGGGCTAAATCAAGCAAATTATTCTCTGAGAGAGAAATTTTTATTCTATAATATCTTTTTTTTATTCAGCCATAACATTTACATTTAACATTTACAAATTTTTACAGCAGTTTTATATACCTTTTTAAAAAAATAATGTAATTGCGGATAAGTCTATTTCATAAATAGAAACGCAGCGAAACAACTTAGTTAATTACATTGAAAGTTCTCACGCTTAATGTTAAATTAAGTTTATTAGGTAATTACCCCGTCAAAAGGAGCGTCCGGCTAAAACGAAGCGAGCGTTAAATATAATGAGATCTTTGACGAGATCTTCAAGTTCTTGGTCTCCAAGATAGTATCGTCTTTCGCCGGCAGATTTTGAGGATAGAAGATTAAACGAGAAAGGCGGGTGAAGTAAAAGACCACTTCTCCTTAATGATCAGCAAGGTCCGTCCATTAAAATCCTGTTTACTCACCGAATGTCCTGCTATTGCCCTAATTAGTTACGAATTTTTCGATAGGCTGGATTCATTCTTCTCTTTTTTCTTTTCTCTTTCTTTTTCTCTTAGTTTTTTATCCATTGACTTGGGCAACGATACTTCGAGAAAGTATCGCTAATTATAATTTCTTTCCCTTTGCCATCATCTTGAATCACCAAAAATTAAAGGAACGTTAATCCAGCGATATTCATTTCACAGTTGAATTTAAACGACCGTTTTATCGAGTCGCGTTGAAGCTTCGTAAAACAAGGACGGTTCGGACAGACAACTCTTGCTGGATAAAATCGAGATTTCCCTAGATGCTCCTCATAGAAATCCTCGTGTTTCTCGATGCAAACCCGTGTCATAAAATCTTTTATTCGTAATTCCCTTTGTCGACGGTAAAGTGGATCGGCACTTTGCTAAAACAGCTCGCTTTTCGCTTTTAATCCGGTTTGAATGACGTTCTGAAATTATACCTGAAATACCACAGGATTTCTGCCGCCGTACCTGGCGGGGAAATCCCCGTCTGAACTCCCTTGAGATTATTTCACAAACATTTTCTTCCTTATCCATTGAGAATTCTGTTACGGAATAAAAAGCGAATGCCGTCTTTTCTTCCCGTAAATGAGCTTTACGGCAGATGTCACTTGCGTCTCATCTCTATCTCTACCACTTCGTCCAACGGCATTCCATGAATCTGTGAAGTTAGCACGATATTCTGTTGATATAAAGGAATTATGAAAGGTGCTACTAGAATTAGAGAATTCTAGTTCTAGTAGCACCTTTCATAGTTCTAATAGTTCTATATAAAATTAAAATGAAGTTTTCCATTTATTATACCAAAATAATCAAAAAATTAAAAAATCTGTTTCGGTTTTTTTGTATGAAAAATACAGAACTTTATTTTTATTTTTATGTAGAACTATGAAAAGTGCTACTGGAACTGTAGTTTTCTTTTTATCAATAGAAGTTAACTTCACAGATTCTTTAGCATCAGTACTGTGAAATTAGCATGACGTTCTATTGATATAAAGAAAACAACTACAGGTCCATCAGTAGCTTTTCGTAGTTCTGCAGTTCTATATAAAAATAAAAAAAAGTTCTGCATTTTATAATCCAAAAAACCAAAAATGAAATGCTGGAACAATAAATGTCTTTATTAAACGTCATATTAATATATAATATAATGTCGTACTAACTTCGCAGATATCATTCCATAACGCTATTAAAGTCATCCCAGGTAATTTCAACTTATGACATTTGCTGCTTTACGATTCTAGAACTGTGTTTTAAAAAACGGCATTAACCATGTTACGAGGTGTCTTTTAACTATGCTGGCTGATGGACGCACATTTAAAGATCCGTGATAAGACATCACGGAATGGAAATAATTATGTCGCTTTCGCTGAGATATGTAGGTAATTAAGCGACGAAAAGAAGTCTCTCGCGAAAAATATTCGTTATCCATGATTGTACCTTTATTCACATATTTTTACGATTTTTACAATTCGTGAAAATTACAAGTTACAGTCTCGCGTGATAAGGAAATGAAAAAAGAATTATTATGAATGTACATATATGATAAATAAATATTGATTCGTAATATTTTCGACATGTTTTGAGGAATTATATTTTTACATTCGCGCAAGTTTTTTCTTTGATATAAAAAGGTATAACATACAGAAATGTTTTACAGGCGAGAGATATAGGTTTTCATGTTTGCCTCGTGGAAAATGCGAAACGGGCGCGGTAGAACAGCAAACGTGCGTCACGAAAGTACAGCCAGCGGTGGCATTGTCGAAATGCGAAAAATAGTTGCGTTACAGGTATTACGTTCCGCAAACAGACACGTTCCGGAAAGGGCGAAACCAATTTATTATCGCGCTCGCGTTATCGCTGTCGTGCTTTTCGCAGTGAAACGCGCGGCTGTGCATAATACCACGAGAGCTGTGTGCATAATGGAAACATAGCGCGTTAAACGCGGAACAAGTAACGCTGAGCAAAAATTAAAAAAAAGGAGGAACGATGATTCTTGCAAGGGGTCGTTGTACGGAGCGCATCTCTCGCGGCATCGCGGCGGCGCGATGGCGAGCAAACAAAAATTTCTGAGCGGGGAATAATTTATCGCAGGAAAATTATCGTGCGTGTATTTTTCACCCGGCGAGGCAGTATCGCTGCACGACGGAAGGAAACACGCGACCAAAATCAAGTGAAAATGCGTGTATAACGAAACAAAAATACATTAAAGGGTAAATAAAAATTCTGTCACTAGAGATTTGTTTTTCTACATTTTCACACAATGACGATAGACAAATCGAGCGTGAAAATAATTATCGGAAAAAAATGTTCATAAATCTCTGCAAATTATTTTAAATTTCATCATTTAGGTTCACCAATGTAAGATTAACTTTAATCCCAGTTTGATTTGACTCTATCTTTTTCTAATTCTATCACGGAGAGAATTTTTTCTTAGAATTTACTTAGAAAATATACGACAGTGGAACAACATTGTATTTCGTAGAATTTTAATGTAAATCTCTCATTCGTTAATAAAATTACAATAAAGTATAAAATAAGTTTGATCAATTTTACTGAAGTGCATTTACAATACAAGAATATTGTATTGTTAAGACAACTATCATATTTTCAGGATAAATTTTAAAAGAAAATTCTCTCCGTATAAGAATTTGTATTTCAGATAATCTAATATTCTTTAATAATTCTAATTTTAAGAATTCTAATTGTAAGAAATCTTTGATAATTCTACACTGAAAAAACATATAGTCAATTTTAATAAATATTTAGTTGAATACTGCCAACTAAATATTTATTAAACATAAAGATATATTTATTTGATACAAGAAATATTAATTTGATTTAACAATCTTTTTTTTACTGAACAAATATTTATTTACCGTACGTAAATGTTTAGTTGGTACACTGAGAAAAAAATATAGTCAATTTTAATAAATATTTAGTTCAATACTGCCAACTAAATATTTACTTACAGTAAATAAATATTTGTTTAGTAAAAAAAATGATTGTTAAATCAAATTAACATTTCTTGTATCAAATAAATATATCTTTATATTTAATAAATATTTAGTTGGCATGTATTCAACTAAATATTTATTAAAATTGACTATATTTTTTTTCAGTGTAGTATTGAACTAAATATTTATTTTAAAAAATTGACTATATTTTTTTCTCAGTGTAATAAATAGCATAAATTCTAAGCAGACTCGTAAGGCTCGTAACATATTCTTAAGACTTGTAAGAATTTTTAAGTGCTTATACAATATTTTTACAAACAGCTTCTTACTAGCCATAAAATTTACAAAAAATCGTAGATATTTATGAATAATCGTGCGTCTTACGATACATACGCATAAAATTGTAGAATACTAGTCATAAGTTCTTACAAGTTTTACAAGAACACGTCACAAGTCTTACCATTCTGCTTAAAAATGACCCATAATTCTAAAAATTCTAAGAATTAGAAAGAAATAAATAGTAAGTTAAAGTTAATCTGGGTCTTTAAATCCGTAATATGCAGACGATTAAGCTACTAAATAAATAGTACAAAATATTGTGTAAAAAAATTTTTGGATAAAAATTTCCATTTTGAACGTTACAGCATTTATAACGCAAGAAAATATCGTTAAATAAGTGAGAAGAACGTGACGATACGACTTCGATATACGTAACATCGCGAATAAAGATCAGTGTTCATGGCATTTTATAAAGAATAAGAATCAGCGTTGCGCCGCGTCGTTGCGAATAAAGTTTACTGAGTTGTCGATGTTAACGGAAAGGCAGTTCACATTGAGCGCAACGACGTCGTACTCGGTGTCGCGGATATTAAATATGAGGGTGAAGAAAGGAGGAAAAAAATGACGTGTCCCGACACCCCGTCATATTTCACGCGGACACGTTTCACGCGTCGCGAAACTTGGCCGGGGACCAGGCGCGTGGCGTAAATAACTTCTGCCGTACATGACTACGTCGTGTGTGGATTCGCACGTGCGCGCCCGTTTATGACGCGGTGCGGTGCGACATTTCGCCGTGTCTCGTCGACGTCGATACGAACGGTCGTCCCATGAAATTCCCGACGAAGATTGATAACGTCGGGTCGCGTGAAACCGGCGAGCCGCGCCGGTAATCGCTCGGCGATAAAGCCTTACGCATTGCCGAACCAACGTAACATCGAATGCGTACTCGAATGGCCGGATGAATTGGTTATCCAAGCGAGAACGAATAGCGTAAATTCCGCGGTGATAATGACAATGGATGGGCGGGCGGTTACGAAGAATGCGTCTCGGATAGTGGAAACTGCGATATAAATGGATTTTAAGATGCGAACTTTTTTTTAAAATGGTTTTGTCTAATTTCTGAAATACAATGTCCAATAATAATTAACCCTTAACTACAACTCTTAAATAAAAAATATTTTTAATTTACATATACAGGTATTTTTTTTACTTCTTTCCGCTATATCTTCCAAAAATTTCAATGTATTTTAATTAATTTTTTTTACCAAAACGTATAAAATCTGTAACTGTTTAGTTCCACCTTTCGATAAACTTTAGCTTAATATTAGCTTACCCTTTTACTCTCCACTTTCTATGCTCTTATTCTTTTACTCTTTGTTTATCCATTAGATAAATAATCAGATAGTTTATTTGAAGATAGAACAATTGGCCTTCACGGTTTTAATAAATATGTTAAGATTTATGTCCAAAAACGTAAGCAAGAGTTTTAAGAGAAGAGTACAAACTAAAATGTTTGCTTGAATTTCTAAGATTCATATGCTGCTGTAGTCGAGGATTAAATAGGCTACGTAAGTGATAAACAATGAAAATATTTTTGCGAAAACCTCCGTCCTTTTTAGAATGTTTCAAAATAATTTCTCACAACTTATGGCTCTGCAGGTATTCGCAAATTAAGCGTGTACAGCGTGCAAATTTTCGGATAAGTTTTCGTGAAAATCTCAAGAGGCTGAAAACGTCCACGATTTCCGTGAGGCGTCGTAAGTTATTTAAAAGAGGAAGAGGGCTTTTCTCTCCTGACGGTGCAATCCCATTTCCAATTTCTCTCCTCCCCACTCGCTTGTAATCCGAAGGAGAAACGGAGGTTGTTTCGAATTAGTCGGGAATCTACCCTGAAAACGTTACAACCTCTCTTTTCGTCCCGTTCTCGTCCTGTCGCATCTTTCGTGTCCTCTTTTCTCGACGAATCGTTTCGCCTATTTTGTTTGCGTTTCTTGCCGTTGAAGTTCTGTCAAAAATTCCAGGGAGAATATACATTCACAAATAAAACAGCATAACTTTCCCTGAGAATGCTTCGCTGCTTTTCTAATCGCGACATGAGAAAAACACGAACTCATACAAATATATCACAATAATCTACTTTTTTCCGTATGTGTAATTCTTTATATAACAACAAATGTATTACACGCGTATACAATAATAGTGATTAATGTTCTCGCTAATTAATTTATATTTGTAAATGTTAGCTATGTATATCTTATCGATTTAAAACATTTCGTATTTTAACGATAAAGTACTGGCGATATCCCCATGAAACATTGTTACATTAATCCCCGATAATTAATTAACGCGGTGCAGTTCGATCGCCTCTGACTCCTACTCTCCGAGCTTGCTTATCAGAAATAATTAATTACCTAAACGACAATATCAGACCGCGGCTGTTCTCTGGACGATATGTACCCGCTTAGTGTAAAGTTTTCGGCGATTAATAACTGGAATCGGAAACTGTAATATCCTAGATTAGTCCTAGCTACGATAGCACTTCACCGTATCAATGGTTCATGGCAGATATTTCGTCAGCAGTCCATCATGAAAATCGTGCCAGATCGACGCCGGCATCGGGAGATATGTATGTAACAGCATTAAAAAGTACGATACGCGTAATAAATATGTCAAGTCGAATATAAATGGGACGGCAAAAATAAAAAAACGATTTTTTATTTGGTTGCACAGAGTTTATTTGGTACACTTTATATAATACATGAACTAACAAAGAAACTCATAGAAGTGTCTCCCTCCGATTTTGATAAGCTTTGAATAGTTGTTTTCTAGATAAAAATAAGGAACATGTTTTTTCCCAGGGAACCCAGTTGCTATTTTAGGGGGTGTAACACCCTTTTGAAGAAAATCGGTTGTTGTCTTTCGAAGTGAATATTGTCGAAACTGTAAAAGATAGAAAAAATGTTGAAATAAAAGTTGAATGATTCTAAAAGTATTTAAATAATAGTTTAATTAAAATAATTATAATTTTTAAAACAATTTTTTAATTTTCATTTCTTATAAATAAACATTTTTTAATTTAAATTTTCTAAATTATTATTATTATTATAAAGTACTTTTTAATCCATTCAACTTTTATATTCAAAATTTTTTTTTCTATTACAGTTTCGACTACATTCGCTTCAAAGGAAAAAAATCGATTTTCTTCAAAATGGTGTTGCATCACCCAAAAGTGCGATTGAGCTTTTATAAAAAAATACGTGCCTTATTTTTATCTACACACACACACACGGAGAGAATTTTCTTTTAAAATTTACCCTGAAAATATGGTGATTGTGATACAATACAATATTTTCAAGATTTTTATCATTCACTTCAGTAAAATTGATCAAACTTATACTTTATTGTAGTTTTATTAATAAATGAGAGAGATTTATATTAAAATTCTTCGAAATATACACACACACACACACACACAATGTTATCCCACGACTGTCATATTTTCAGGATAAATTCTAAGAAAAAATTCTCTTCGTGTAGAAAACAACATATTTAAAGCTCATCAAAATCGGAGAGATATAACACATTTCCTTGTGAAACATGGAATAACATCAGTTTTTTGACATTATTTCATGTGATAAAAAGTTAGTATGTGGATTTTATGTGCGCGTGAAACACGCGTGTCCCGGGACGGTTTATCTCCCGAGGCTCGTTTGCAATTAAAGGCCGCAATAAAAAAGGAAGTAGTCTCGGGTCATTCGACGTTATGAAGAAATATGAGGTATAGGCATCCCCATTGGCTCGCGGTAAATTATAAAAAAGGGGAACAGAATGGAGAGAGCATGGAGGAAAGAGGAGAGAGATCTCGAGTTAAATTTACGAGGAAGCCCGCAAGCTCGTCGCAGACAAGTGCCGCGTCCACCTCGTAAAACCACCCCTCTCTGTTTCAAGCTCCCTTTTTTCTCCCCTTCTCTTCTCCACTCTCTGCCATGGACCGTGTCCCGACACTTCTGCTCTTGTACCTCTTTCACCCGTTCTCCTATCTTGCTCCCTGTTCGTGCACCCATTCCCCGCTCCCCTGATCTCGTTCATCTCTATTTCTGCCTCTTCACCTCTCCCAGGTTTGCCCCC
>NW_017296732.1:295328-305230 GCF_001594075.2 Trachymyrmex cornetzi | reverse complement strand
TCTCCCTCTCCCCCCCCTCTCTCTCCCTTTCTCTATTTTCTACGAGCATAAAGTCCACAGGGAACTGCCTGAGCGCAGTTACAATCCTTGGACTCGAAAGTCAGGCGAGCCGCTGTATATATGTGTGTACTTGTATGTATGTACGCGTGCGTTGATTAACCCCCTTGTAATTCCACCCTCGTAGTTACGTTAACGCCACGAGCGCTTGTCTGCCTGTCTGCCTGTCCGCCGTCGACGCGCTTTTTCGCCTACCTTATACAACTACCAGTGCTGCAGTTTTCCTCGATGATTTTTTTTTTATCATGCCGCCGTTTCGCGAATTAAATACTCGACTTATCCGGATGCGTACTCGGAGCGGAAATTATATCACCGGAAGCATGGCTCGCGGTTTCGCGATGCGATTCGACCACACACACGCATTTACACTCGGTTCTTGTCGTATTGTATATCGATGTCCCTGCATACGCGTACGAAATTCGAATGTTTGAATCGCGACAACCGCGCGAGTGAGGATATTAATTCATATTGAATTTCGCAATCGCTGTTAACTCATGCATGTGTAGCTTATTGTTGTTCGTAAGAGGATCTCCACGGCTTTTAAAAATATGAAAACAGCAGATTTTTAAATAATAAAATAAATTTATAACTAACCGCAAATAAAAGTAATAAACGACGCGGTAATTGGTACGTTATAAACAATAATGTAAAATATATTTACAACTTAGTTACGTTACAAAATGATCGGATGTTTTAGTTTGCTTCCTCTTATACATTTTTTTTATTGTTTGAATTTTGAAAGTCTTACGTTTTATTATTCAGAGTTTTTAAGAACTTATTAGCTTCACTATTAAATCGACGATCAATTTGAGATATTAATTTCAGCTTCAGTTTGTGATTGCATTTCAAGTACAATATATAAATCTTATCGATGCACAGTTTATAGAACTAAAATAATATATTTGCAAAAAATTTCGTCTAGTATTATTAAATATTAAGGTTTGACCGAAAATTAGATTATTTCTATAATTTTTTGGTTTAATTTCTGCAGTCTAATTTCTTATTATTATATTATACGAAAGAATTTTCTCTTAAAATTCACCGTGAAAATATGGTAGTAATGGTACAATACAATATTTTATAGATTTTTACCATCCACTTCAGTAAAATTAATCAAACTTATTTTATATTTTATTGTAGTTTTATTAATGAATAAGAAAAATTTACATAAAAGTCTTCAAAGTACAATGTTGTCCCAGCACTATCATATTTTCAGGGTAAACTCTACGAAAAAATTCTCTCCGTATCGTTTAGTTGGTTTTTATTCCTAGATATGTAGGTATATATATATATAATACACGTTTATTCGCGCAAAATATACTCGCGGCATTAGTAATGATTTATTACACCTATACGATGGCAATGGGAGTTGAAGGTGAGGCTTTACTCTGCATGCAAAATTGCCAGAGTTGCAAACGTTGGCGACGGTCAACGTGTCCTTTATAACTCGTCGCATATAACGTGCATTAATTGTTCGAGGTCTCATAAATTATCCACGAGATGATAAAACGAATATACACGCTACTTTACTCGCATATTCGGTCCTGATTAAAGCACACTCCTTATTTATTCAGCCGTGATTAGTATCAAACGACGGTGTGATTTAAGGAGCCTTACGTCCGAAGCAGCCGCCACGTTAATCTTCAGCTAATCTACGAAATAGCGCAGGGGTGCTCGTTACTCGTTATCTCGTTCGTAGTTATTTCTCTAGTTTGCGCTCTTTTTAATTTCTATGATGCTAATATTTATCGTTTTAATTATAATTTCTTTCTTTTTCTCATCAGTACTTTATTAGCTTTTTTTTAATGACGTAATCCAATTATTTCTCGAATCTTTTTTTTTCTTAATATTTTTCGCAATGTTCAGATGTTAAATACAAAAATCAATTAAATTCTAACTAGAAGAATTATGTTATTATCATAAGATGAATACTATAAATAATGCAGCATTCTAAAATTCTCTTTCTTATCGAATTCTAAGAAACTCTTAATTTTAAGATTTGAATTTTCGACGATATATCGTTTCTCAAGCGTATTACGTAAAACAATACTATCATAGTTTGCAAACAGGAAAGTATCGTTAGCGTCGTACGACTAGAAGAGATCGATCAGAACGAAAAGGCTTCGTGGTTCGCGTTAGAAAACTGTGTGCTTTCGTTGCTTCTTATTGGTAACTGGCGGACAGCCAACGAAGCTTTTCCACAATTCCTTTTCCAAGCCAAGCGCAGAAGACAACGGCGATGCTGGCCATGAGTCAATTACGGGATGGCAAAGCGAGATAATATAAAATCGCCGCGAAAAATACAATGGGTGTAGAATAAATAACAAAACAAAGTAATGTTAATCAACGTAACAACAATGTACAAAGTTAATTGATAACGCGGGCAAATAAAATAACATTACAATTAATAAATTGAATAATTTTAATAAGAGAAGAATGATAGAATAATAAAAAGAATAAATATATTTGCATATAGGTTGGAGACTTTCCAACTTATAATAAAAAAAAAGAAATTGTATTATTATGATCAAAAATTAAATTTCACTACAGGTTCCTTATGTCTCTGCATAGCAATCTCGTAACATTTTCGAAAATGAGAAAATTAGACTCGAACCCGATGCGGATTCTCCTCTTTAAAAGAATGGCGCGTTCTCCGGGGAACCCACTCGTAAAAGTCTGAGAAGCTTTTTCATGATTCCATAGTGGAGAGCAATAAACTTCATTTCGGACATGGGTTTCGACGATTTGCCACCACGCATCCTGGCGCAAAAGCTCGGAGCTTTCGCGGCGGGAGACCAGACACGAGTAACCGCAGATCAATTAAAAGCTAGACGAAGCCGAAGAAACGTCCGCAAACGTGGCGAATGAGAAGAGGCCGGAAGGACGATGAAAAGATCGCGAGAAACGATGAAAGGTTTTGTCGGCTGGCGGCGAACAGAACAGCCGGTAGCTAATATCGCGAGAAATACTGTTATAGTCGTTGATATTTCGCGCAAAACTTCCAACCGTCGACGTCTGCCTCGGGAAATCTCCTTATAGTTGGATTCGCGTCGAAAGGGTTGCAAGCGATACTCCTTTTCGCTTTCTCGCCTTCTCGGTATCTATTTCCCCGGTAATTCGCACAGTTCTCTGTACCTCACGATGTTGCGCAATTCCCTTAGGAAATTTGGTTCGAACGAGGCGCTTGAGCGAAACGTAAGAAGTATTTAAGCTACTGCAAGGCGTATTTTCAACAACGATAAATATACAGGTCAATATGTAATCCACTTTAAAAATTGCTCTATTCGACTTGTGAAAGCGAATGGTTATTAGCAACTGTGATAATGGCATTTCGTAGCAGGACTGCGCGCTGCATGCCATCGTCAGATAATTTTGTCTTGCCAAAATTTTCATTTTATCATCAAACTGTTCGCCTCTTCGGTCAACAACTAATATCGCAAGAAATACTGTTATTGCCACTAATATATCGCGCAAAACTTTCCGACATCGGGGCCTGCCTCGGAAAATCTCCTTATAACTGGTTTCCGGAGAAGGGTTGTGAGAGCGACACTCCGCCTCCTCTCGTTTTCCACCCCTCTCTCCATCTACCTCTCTTTGCCCTTTTTCCCTCTGTGTAATTCACGTCGGCCCTTGTTCCAGAGCTCGGCTGGAAAATTCACGATGAAGAGCCAAAGAAGAATCCTCCTTCTGAAATTATTGTTGCCTCATAACTTCCACCTTCTCTGCTCTCCTTATGTAGAGAATTATATACTTTGTGGATATTGCCCTCGACATGGTATATGCTTGTAATATGTTTCCTAGTATGTGGTTGGGGAAGGTAACATAAAGGGTACAATCTCACCGACGTGAATGTATTTTATATCTACTTGATAAAGACATATTTTGTAAAGAGGTTACTGAAGGGGATCTGTGTGAATTCAAGACCGAGACTTGATTTCAATATTGTCCTTATAATATCAATTTTCTCCTGGCGCATTATTTATTTTATCTTATTAGATATTTTTATATTATTTTTTTTATGGATCCCCTAGGTCATTGAAATGGACTTTTTCTGGTTTTTTCTTTCTCGAAATTCATTTCGGACTTATCTCGCAGCGAAGGATGAGCACATTTTATCTTAATGTAGACCAGAACTCGTCGAAAAGGAGCTCCCGACGAAAGCTCTCTTGCTTGGCTTCCACCGTTAGGTAACTTTTATAATCCGCGTTCCCTTAATCGGGAAGTTCCTTTTGGAAAGACTTTATCTTCTTACCGGGTCTCTCTCTTCCGAGAGGATTTTAAACGATACTATCCCATACATTTTACGCCATTTCTCCCACGGCTAAAAGCAGAAGAAAAGAAAATGGAACTGGGTGTCATAGTAGAGTCGTCCTGATAGCTTTTAAAAATAACTTTCTTTATGAACTTACAGCAATTGACTACCACTGCAAATTTCTTATCTCGTTATACAGATTTAAAAAATAATCATATATTTTTATGCACTGAAACCACTAAATGTTTAAAAGTTTGAATTTATTTTATTATTTTACGTAGCGTACAAATTCTTAAAAAGAATGTAAATAATTCCTTATCAAATTTATTCTTTAACTGTAATAACAGCAATTTGGAAGCTGGGAGATGGCGATTTACCGATGTATTTCGAAATTACGCGCCATTTTCTCAAATTACCGTTCATCGAAGCGAGTAGTATGGCATTACTTGGACTTTATACGGTATTACAAGTCATTACATGTCGTCACAAACGTCCACAGGATCAAAGCCTTGTTTCACGTGTAATCAAACTACGCTCCTTTCTCTTGCGATACGATGGCGTTATAATGTGTCTTAACTGTCCATATGCCCTTGTATATTACGTTTTTATTGTGTCGTCATTATACCGTACTCTGTGCGAGCACACTAGATAAAATTATTGAACTTAATGCATAATGGTTTCTCTTGTACACTTGTGTGAATGTTAGCACTTAAAACTTATTACTCAAGTAACTGAATTTACTCAACAGTGGACCAAAACGTGCTCCAGCAGCGCATTCATAAATAATATTCTCCGTTGTCCAAGATCATTTAAACGAGAGTAAAGACGGAGAGATCTTATGTAATTCCGACACTACGTGCTCGGTAAAAGTCGTCATGTCGTAAACGACTGGAAAAAAGTCGGTGGCCGATAGTTAAAAGGATTAGTCGAGTCGCAAGCGACCGTAGGGGGACGGGGGATTGACTGGTGAAAATTTTACCAGGACCGGTTGCAATATCGCTTTTACGGTTGCACGGTAAAACCGAAAGATGCCTCTAAGACCGTCGTAGCGGATGTACGTGCTGCTCGATGGACATTAAGGGGTTAAGGTGCGCGAGACTCTAGACGTATCTACGGATGGACAAACGAAGCCGGAGGTGGATCGCCTGATGGGGATGCAGGTGGTGAGGGTCAAAAACACCTTACCGAGAAATATCCACGACAAGACCGCAGCGAGCGAAACGGGCGCTCGTAAAACGCTAGACCCGGATAAGTGGCGGCAAGACGGGATGAGGTTCTTTGGCGACAATATGTTTTTCCGCGGCGAAACCACCGTCGAGAATAAATCACTCCTTGTAAGCCTTGTATAGCATTAACCGTAATCGATGAGTTTAAATTATGTAATTTTATTCTATTTTTCAGAAATTTAATTGAGAGTGATTTAATAGAGTTATTGTATATACTCGTGCACGTAATTAAGATTTAATTGAGTTATATACTTGTGTACGTAAATGTATGATAACATATCTTAATAAATTTGTAATTTAGATTTACTTGAAACACGTCGCTCCTTTAATTTCAAAAAATTATATTTCTCAGAAAACGGAAAAAACGATTTTTCGACTTGATAGAAAATTATTATTCAAATAATATCCGCAAAAGGAATATATTCTTAATATAATCAATTGTCATTTTTGCTATATACATATATTCATTACACAACCGCTAAAAAATTGTTCTTTTTGAATTGTAATGATTTTTATAATTTTTTAAAAATTACCCTTTTTATAAATGTCGATTTTTTATGAAGTTAATTCTTCGCAAATCACATGGAGATTTGAAAACTCAGACGATATTTCAATTTTTAACTATTTTGCCGATTTTGTTTCAAATTCGGACATGTACAAAAGAATAAAATACCTTTTGGATCATATAATTGTTTAATCATATTCCTAAATGTTGAAAGAGTATATCAGAACTTTTTCAAATTTTTTTTAGAATCTAAAATCTCTTTGAAAAACACAATCGTCCCTCAGCGATCCAGGTGATCTGATTATGTAGCGAAATTTAGGGTAGTTTGCGGAAGATTTGTTCACTTTTGATGATTGATAGGGTAATGTTTACCTAACTTATTCAGAGTAATAACTCAAGAATCATGTTTGAGTTGTGTCACTTGTGAAGTAAGGGAGTGATACATCTGTCATAAAACAAATAACGGGAAAAACTGTCGACATAAAGTAAGGTTGAAATAATTCAAAGCCACGAGTAGTTTAATTCTTACTTTGAATCCGACGACGTAAGGATTAAGAATTGATGAAAACAATAGTCTGTAATGTGCATATTGTTGGCAATAATAGAGATAGGGTAAACCAGGGTATTATGACCATACGGAAAAGATGACCATAGGCGATAATTTCTCCAACAATTGATAAATAGTGCATTTTTATTGTCATTCTTAAAGATAATTAATATTTACAGTAGTTCATATGAATACACTGTTCAAAATGACAATATTATAAATATTATCTAATATTTTTTCTTTCGGCTATCTGCAAAGTTTTACACGTGTCTGCTAAAAACTGTTATAATGTCTAATAAATTACAGTTAAGATGCCATAATCAATATTACATACACAATAAAGGTATGTAAATTGCAATGTGACCTATAATTAATACTTTTATTTTTACTATTTATTTATGAATACTATGGCTATCTTTCTAAATATCACACACACACACAAACACACACACACACACACACACACACATGACCATCTTTTCCCTAAAAATCAGATAAGATTGCCAATGCATACTTTGTAATATTTTGATAAAATTAAAGTTCTGTTAAGTATTTTCTCTTTAATTTCGATAGTATTTGTTACTTTAAGCTTCAGTGAAAGTAATATCCCAAATATTGTTAAAAAGTAACAAGAATAAATGTATGTTTTTTGCATTTTGAAAAACTATGGCCATCATACCCGAGTTTATCCTATGTGAAAAGTCTAACGAAACCAATGGCGCTAAGTACGGAAAGGATAGCGATTCAGAAACGTCTCATTTAGAAAAATCCAGTTTTTACCACCGAGCTGCAGCTTAAGTCAACACACGTCGATTACGGGGGGCTATGCTATATAAAGGACACGATCGGAAAATCGCCACGATGCGCACGAACGGCAAAGCTCACGGACTTGACCGGCGACACGTACCGCTCTTTTTCTTCGCGGACGTACTAAAATCTTAACGGGCCGCCATAAAACCGCGATTTATCGTCCCTCGATATAAAAATAAATTACGGTGCCATTATTTTTCGCGCACCGCGAGAAAGCGTCACGGGGACACGTAGCGTATAAGTCGTCATGCTTGTACAGACTCGAATCGATGGCTTGCGTCCTGAAATTATCGCGACAGCAGCCGCGATAGGGATATTCAAGGGTACTTTGTTGGAATTCTTGTAGCGCGATTTATGCGGCTTTTACACTACATGCCGCTCGTAAAGTTTCCTTTAACTCTCGCCAACTCTGCCGGGAAGCGCATAGTGTATTCAGTGTTGATAATTTTTATAGGAAAGTATACATAATCACGAAGAATTATTGCGCTACTACGATAACTACACTTTAAACAAAACGCATCCACATGTGCTTTCCCACTAGTTTTTCGGATAATTCGATGTTCCCTCCAACTTCTTCCATAAAGCAACGGCACAGCTAAATCGGGACGATCAGCTGTGCGAATTTCGCGAAGTTTTTGAGAAGGCCACCGCCTGCTGGAATCCAGCCATGGGAATCATTAAGAGTACATATGTCAGACCCGGACGGCGTCGCGATGCCGCAGGGGCCCAAATGGGAAAAAACGACGGTCGAACTTGGCTCATTACGGTGGTACGGTTTTTGATCTAAATGCGAATCTAACGAGGACACTGCGTGCTCATCGAAGGGGAAGCCCCCACAATCTTCGCTGCGAAACTTCACTTATGGCGAATGTAAGTGAAGAGAATCGTTGAAAATCGTGTAGCGCATTATTTTATATTAGGATTTCTTAAGCAAATTACTTGAGATTTACATTTACAGAAATCTGCATTTAATCGAGAAAAAATATAAAAAATATCGAAAATAATTGAAAAAGTTGGATTTATATAACAGTAGAGGAATTATTAACAAAAGCGTTATTTGAATTGCAATTTATGAAGGATTTATAATACTGATAATATTTATGCACTATTTGGAATTAACAAGACATAATTTGCATCAATTATCTGGACAGCTTTCCCATATATCTCAACTGATAATAACACGAATCGTCTTGCTTGTGTCGCTACACACGCCACTAACAGATCGATAACTCGGGCGTTAGACAGTGACGAATGGCTTTATGCCAGCACTTTGTGAGGGCAGTTCCGGCTTTTGTTTCAGTTTTTAATATCCACTTTTATACGCCCACTTTCATACGCCATGCTATTTTTTAGCAACTCTGCAAAAACAACAAACACTTAAGGTAGTTAGGGTTTAATAGAGGAAGCTATCTCCATTATGAAAAATTTTATTTGTCAGAGACAAAGAATTAATCATCATATTTGTGATAGGCAAGTATCTTTTAATTAAATCGGTGTTATCTGTAAATTCATAAACGCGATTGTTCGATTAGATAAAATACTTTTAATTAATTCTGAATTAATCGCAAAATGAAAATTTGTATATTTGAAATTATTCTCTCGTTATTCAAATCCCTTTTTCGTCGTCTATCTTTCTATCTGCTTGCGATAGACGTATCATTCCGTGAAAGCGTTATTATACTGGGTGTTCTCACTTTTAATTAAATCACTCATTGCATCAGCAAATGGCAATGAGCGAAGCAGCTACCTCGTTGTATCACTTCGACGAAACGAGCTGAAAAATAGAACACTCTTTCCGTCGCCGGGAAATATGTTTTAAATATGTAACGAACCAGTAGCTAATTAAATTAAAATTTTTGATGTGAATACTGCCATGCTTTGTAGAAAACTCTGCAGTATTACTGCTCGTACAATAAGCTGACCGACGCGTCGTATTAAATTTAATTTTCTTGTCACTGACAAAAATTAATATTGTAATTGAGTGATATAATGTCATTTATTTTTAAATTAAATCTTTAAGTGTTTTTGTGTAATTTTATTAAAAATATCTTATTTATATTCTATTTTTAGAAGATCTATATGTAGAATTCTATATTTCTATATTTATTAGAAGATTTCTCTCTTTTTATTTGAAATATATATATTTAATGTATTTATATCTAAAATTTCCCATCAACGCGTTAAATTTCTTTCGATCATCAACTGAAATTACTAATGCCCGGTTCTATAATATAAGATTAACTTTAATTTCAATTTAATTTAATTAACTGATTATCTTCTAATTCTTACACTGAAAGAGAAGATTGACTGCTGCATCAAATTAAATGGTTAAATGTGGATTTTTAATTGCATTTTTAAAGATTGGCTGCAGCAACCTATTTTTAGTTGCATTAGCCAATCAAAATCCTATTCTGACATTGCGGATAGGCTAAGACAACTAACAATTGGCTGCAGCAACTAAAAATTGGCTAAAGGCCTCGGTAGTCTAATGGCTCAGGACGCTCG
>NW_017296732.1:192856-295085 GCF_001594075.2 Trachymyrmex cornetzi | reverse complement strand
ACATATATAGTATATATTAGTAATTCAAGATTGAATTATTTAAAGCAACGAAGATCCAGCTCCGACCGTAATAGGCAGTTACATTCTAGTATTAATTTAGTTTCTAAAAATTGGCTGTTACAACCAATTAAAAATGCTATGCCATATTTTACCATCTAATTTGCTGCAGCAGCCAATCTTTTCTTTCAGTGTAGAATTACAAAAAGGTAAAGAGTAAATTGAAACGAGATTAAAGTTAATCTTACATTTGAATCGAGCCTTAAAATCACTGGAGCAAACACTCAAGCAGTGAAACGTTCTCGACGGAAAGAGGCTAAAGATAAAACGACAACTGCTTCTACTCCGCTATTTGAATGAACATTTATTCATATTCATTGTTCATACCATCTTTACACGTGTCATAAAGCACGGATTGACGCTTTAAATGCCGCGACATCATCCCGGTACAAAGCTCCACGTTAAAGTGAAAACGGACTAGTCAGACGCGCGCTGCAGTGGTCGACCGATTCGGTCGTTTACCACTGAACAGATTTTATTGTTGCTCGCGCATTGTATAAGCGCCATCAAAATGTCACATTGCATTCGAATAATAAAACTTGTCTGCGTTATTTCTGTCGATAAAATTCTCCCTATGTTATGCGTCATAGAAATTTCGATTTTGTCATTTTATCAAGCGATCTTTATGAGTGAAAGTTGGCCGGAACAGGATACTCTGTCATCGTAGAATTTCTTTGTAGTTTCTTGCGTTGTGGCCATAAAAGAAACGATGTATTACTTTCTTTATTCCCAAATGATCTATTTCTAAATTATTCTTAGAAATATTTTTATTACACTTCTCAACGAAGAAACGTTAAATGAACTAAAAGAACAATTTCACTGAAAAATCTAAAAATTTACCTCGATACGGATCTGAAAAATAATTTTGCTGGACTATCGAAACAATTAGGTAGGACATTATTTGCTAGAATATCAAAATATTTTGCAGCATTGCTCATCGTGTTTAAGATTCCTGCAAAATTATTTTGATAGTTCAATAAACTTATTTTCAGATCTGTATCTAGCAAAATTTTTAGATTTTTCAGCAAAATTGCTCTTTCAGTATGTTTAAACATTAAATGTTCAACATATTACAATACAGAAAAGATAAACGCAAGTCGCTCAATGCACAAAGACCAAGTTAATTGCGAGCTCGCTAAACAGCGTCTGTTATATTTCTCGGAATTTCTCTGGAATAATTACACGAAAGTCAACGAAACACAAGGAAAATATTGGGTTGAAACAAAAGTTCGTAGCGCTTCATTTGTACCACATAAAAGATATTTTGTCTACATAAAAGATATTTTTTTTTAATTCGGCAAGCATCGTGGTATTTTCCACTGTTATCCACTGTTAAAAAAATAATGAAGAAGGGGAAACCAATCTTAGCAACCTAGATTGGCTTCTCCGAAAAATGTATATCTGCGCGTTTGTTCAGTTTTTTCTTTGTTTGGTCTTACTCAGCAATTCTTTCAACGATCGTGACGTACGTATATCTACCCGGAAAATATACTCGGCGTCGAGGCGCTTAGACGTACCGGCGCCATTCACGTGCGGCGCCGCACGCAACCCCTAAGTGCTATTAGCCGCGCCATATCAATCCCCACGGAGACCTAACCGGCCCTCCTTGGTCGGCCGTAACCCCTTCGTACATTCATTGTTATCCACTTCTCTCGATAACGTCGAGCGGTCATCGTCTGCTCATCAATGGCATAATCGTTGAGCAGATTATAGAACCGATACCATGTTTTATCTAAAATATGCTATTGCTTGCAAATAGAAAGTCTAAACGCATTACTTGATAATTCCCATTCGCCATGTTTCCCTTGATGTTTGCAAGTAGAACATGATAAAACAGAGTGATTTTAACAAGTATTTAAATTTTAACATAAAAGGGAGTAATGGAAAAATACATACAACTTTGGAACATTTCATTTTTACTTTTATTTTATGCATTAAAATTGTAACTACAAATAATAATTTTTAATAGACTTTTATTTAGCGAGTGATTTTATGTGCAAGTGATATAGTGTGCATTTGCACAATATATTACTTGCGTATAAAATCACTCATTTAACATACATTTATAATGTAACTTAAGTTACATTATAAATGTGTGTTAAATATGTAGCAACTATTATTCGTGACTTTGTGAATATAAAATGAGAAGAGAATAAAAGAGAATAAAAGCTATCTATTATTTGGGCTTTTAATGTTGTTGATTGAACGCGGGTAATTTTCTTGAAATACGCTCGCGTGGAATAGCGAAATGAGGTTGCAACGTGAATAAGAGATCGTTGCCGTAGAACGCGAGCCGAAAAATCTTGACCTTATCGTCCCGCCACCCTTGCCGCCATCTTGTGCACGTCGTTAAGCTTAACGACCGCGTTCAGAATTGCCGCGGCCTTTTTTCGCTATAACGAGACGCGGCACTTGGTTCTTCGCACCCCATTCTCCATGGTTTCCCGTGCGAGAGACATTTAAGTCCGTAACTTCATTGTTATGGGGGGCAGTGCTGCGCGGCGGGATGAAGTGAGGAACTTCAGCTTCTGCTCTTCGCATAATCGCGCACTGGAGAAATCGATTAACCGTTGAATTTCGCGATAAGAGCTCGAGTGTAGGAATCACCTTATTTCCGCAACCACCCTTTACTGCAATGCGCCATCCACTTTCATATTTAGTTGATAATATGCTCTGAAATATCTTCTTCTCTATAGGTTATTGCTTTATTATTATATATTAGTTATATATTTATATATGTCGTATATAAGATTCTATTGTATTAATATCTCCGCCTTTTAGAAAAGTGAATAATTTTATTTAGTATTCGTGATTACTATTAGTAACGTCATTTATTTTAGAATTCGAGCGTTCATAGAACTCGGTTATGAAAAGAAAACGTTCTTAAAATGAAAGTGGCAGGATAACAAACGATCGGTTTCACCGATCGAACTTTGCCGTTATTTGCCCTTCACTCGCGAAACGAAGGGAGGAATAGAGGTCGGTTGTTCCGCGTCTATGAAACTTAATATTCCGTAGGAAGGACTTACATAAGGACGCCAACAGCAAGAAGAAAGGCGCACGGTAAAAACCCACCCTCGCCTCCGTCAGCTTTACCTACACTCGCTCGAACAATCGATAGGGTGACTCATCGAGGGCGGTGACAGAGCTTTTTACCCTTCCCCTCCTGCCTCCACTCTCCCTCTTTTTCTATTTCTTACCTTTCTTGCTTACAGCACTCTTCTCCATCCACCCTACACTTCTTCTTCTTCTTCTTTCGCCCTTGCTCGTTTCCGGGCCGTACGACCTCTCCCCCGTCCCCGTCTACTCGAGAAAGCGTGTCCAAACTTTAAAACTTTCCGCAGCAGCCTACTTTTCGGTCGGTCTGTGTGTGCGAGTTCCTTCGGGGCGATGAAATAACGGAACGCATCCCAAAGTATGCAACTGCAACTGCGCTGCGCACTTTTGCTCGGAGCACCGCGAACTGGAACGCGAGCAGTTTTGCCCGCAGCCAATTTGTCGCTCCGCGCGTCTGTACCGATTCGGTTCAGTTCCTTTCAAAAGTCACATTTCGGTTTAATCTTTTCCCTACCGGATCTAAGTAACACTTAAGTTATCTAAGTAAGTTATATAATTATTATTCTTACTTGGATAATACCTAATAATATTTTTAATTAGATAATTAATAATTATTTAGATAATAGCAATATTAAATAGTAATATCAACTTCTGAACGTTAAATTTTATTATCGCATACCAATGACACGATTATAAATTATTGCACATATTTTATTTGCCATATAAAATTTTCCATTTTCATTTTGCAAAGTTCGTTTAACTGGATTTATGAAATAAAATCCACAAACATGATGAAATTCGTCCTAACGAATGAATTCCAGAATGTGCCGTGAAACAACTTCGAACACCGTCCGCATTTCTGCGTTATCCTTGCCGCTCTTAATTGTCTCGTTCGCATAGCCCTTTCCGCGATCCCAACAGGCGTTCAAACTTTAAACTGCTTCATTCCACGCGAAATAACGAGACATGTTCGCGGAACAACGCCTGCAAACGCTTCGCTGTCGCTCTATAACGTCTGTAACAGGTAGCTTGCGAATTTCTCATTCTCTCCGTAGTCGATTCGTTAGCAAACTATCTTTTCGTCGATTCGTCAATTCTTCATTTTTTTCGCTCAAGCTTGGAAATATGCAAACTTTTTCAAGATGAAAAATGCACATAAAAGTCTGACATTCGTACAATTTACGTTCTATTTTTGACAGCACGTGTATAATTCGGATTTTCGGTGCACAGGATTACTGCACAATATTCGAGAATATTTTTACGTGTTCCATGTATTACGTTACTGTTTTTTTTATGAAATAAAAATTATTCGTATTTAATCAACAACATTGAAAATTGAAAGCCCGAATAATAGATATTCTCTTTTATTCTCTTTTTATTTTATATTCACAAAATCACTAATAATACGATATGTTTAAAACACATTTCAAAGATAGGCTGTCAAGTGATAAAGTTCAAAGATATTTTCCATAATGGGTTTCTTGCATTACATAATTCGTTAAACACGTCCGAGCAGCTAATTTTTATTTCCATCTTCTTTTTTTGCCATTTTCAAACAGAACGCGCGTCTGGTCGCGCCACGTGAGAGATTTTTTAAGATGGGATTTTAACGAGCACGTAGGATATTTTTCAGAGTCTTCCTTCACCAGTCGCCTTAATACTTTTCGCTCAACTCCTCTTGCGCATCGGACGTGCTCTCGAACTTTAAAACACATCCCGCCGTTCAATCTCCCCGCAGTTCCACCCTTCGCGTGCCAGGATTTTCACACGACAAAAATAACGAGATGCATTCAATGGAGTGCAGTCGTCGCCCGCACTCGCACGTATCTATAACGAGTACACGTGGCAGAATGTCGTTGCTAGACAATTTGTTAGCTCCGAGCTACCCTTTCGTTCATTTCATTCATTTGATCTTTTTCTTCGATTTCATCTCATTACGCAGTTTCCTTTTAAATTTTTCACAAATTACAAACCTTGTCAAACGCTAACGAATTTTAAAAAAAATACATACCGGTTTTTTGTAAAAATAGAAGTTTAATTGGATTCTGGTTTAATTGGATTTGCTGGCAAAAGTCATAGTGTATGTGAAAAGTACGATGTTTTTTATAAATTGATACAGTAAAAAATAAAGTTTTATGTGAGAATATTTTTAAATGTAACGTAGATAATTTGTGTATAAACTTACAAATACGTTTTATCTTCTTTTATAAACGAATTGTTAAAATGATAGGAACTCGTAGAATATTGTACAATTAAACTTTCTGTTTAACTTGTGCACAATGTGTACATTTTGTTTTATAAACGAATTGTTAAAATGATAGGAGCTCATAGAACATTGTACATACAATTAAATTTTCAGTTTGATTTGTTTCGCATGTACAGTTATTCTGCTTGTAACAAATTTTATAAAGCATTCTTTTATTAATTACTAGATGCAATTATCAGTGCGGTTGGAGCATCACGGGTCATAAATTAATTACTTAATTAAACAGTCTTTTAATATATTGTGAAAAGGCTATTCCGGACTTTATGGCATTCCAACAAATAAACAAATTTATAGCATTGCATAAATTACACAAATTACACAATTGCTATTTCCGAAAATTAAATAATAGATATTTAATTAAAAAATACTCTTTTATTCTTTAGTCAACTAATTATCTCTTCACGAAAGAGCACATTAGTAATATGCTTGTTCTTTGTCTTTTGTTATCGAACAAAGAAAAATTCAAAGTAACAAAGCCATTAATTCTAACTTTGATCGATCAGCGAGGAGATACCTTTCGCCACTTTATTGTGAACGAAACGAGTGGCGTCAATTAATCTATTAAATTAAGTGATCAGTTAAACTCCACTTTTTTCAACATTATTAACTCCCACGAAGAAAATTCGTATTTTTCAGCGCGTAACTCGTTTAGTTTCATGTGCAACAAGTTAATAGGCTTTTTTTTGTGACCATGCGTGTATACGTTAACTCGACTCTCGAAAAAGTAAAAGGGAGGATCGTTACGTGTGTGCGAACGTTATTTGAATGATAGAACGTATCCGATGCGAATGATGAGAGTTCATTGCCCGTTCGCTTCTCGAATCGCAGATTCGTGATTGGTATTTACGTCGCGACCGTGTCTACCATAAACGCGAAACTATGGTGTTTATTGACGATACCAAGCGAACGCGGACTGAATGAACATCCGCAAATTCACATTTGGCGTATCTATCTGCGATTTTATAGCACTACTAGTTACATTCTCCTTTTTCCGGGCCGTAGAATTTTCTATCTGGAACGTGAACAAACAAGTTTAAAATTATGATGTATTTATATTTGATTTAAAAAAAAAATAAAATTATTTTTTTTAATTATTTTTTGGAAATTCTCCCGTTTCTCAGGTACAAAATTAGGAGTTTGAAATAGGACGAAACATTGCAGTGTTTTTTATTCGGCCTATCAGTTTCGCGCTGCGAATCATTTTGAACAAAAAGAGGCTCCTTTTGAAAGCGGAGAGTTTTAGTCTTCACGGTGCGCAGTGGTCGAATCAATAACGGATGGCGCGAGCGAGACGGATAGACGTAGACTAGATAGGAATGTTGCGGATGGAAGAAAGGAAAGAAAGAAGAAACAAAGGAGGCCAAGGAGAGAGATTCAATTTGGAGCTCTTGCACGTTTGCTCACGCGCTCGCCGATATAGCGCGTCGATAAGCCGACTCTAGCTGATTATTTTACGAGAGTATCACGGAGTATCGGGCCGAGCTTTTCCGCCAACATGACAGCCGTCAGACCAGCATGGACTCGTTTTGTCGGTTCCTGTACAACGTTGTTATCGCCGTTGTCGTCTTTCTCAGGATGATCAGTGAGTAGCGAGAGCGAGACATCGATCGGGCGGATCCATAAATCATTTCGCAGAAAGAAATTATACTTGCGCGTAAACAAGTTTTGGTGATAAACTATTAACACAAAAAGGATTTTGCTGAAGTAACTAAAAATTTAGTTAGAAAAAAATTAATCTTAAAACTAATATTCTTATATATTAGTAAAAATATTGAATTAACTGATGAATTTGTATCGATTTTAAATCTTGAACTGAGTGCGAAGTAATATTTGCATCAACACAAATTCAATCAAATGAAGTCTTTGAAACAAGATTACAATATTTTTGCTTATATATTATTGTCAATTTAAGAATAATTTTTTTCCGTGCAGATACAGATTTGAAAGTAATTTTGTTGGACTATCAAAATAATTACGTAAAAATCTCAAGCATGATGAGCGATGCTGCAAAAGTTTTGACACTGTTGCAACCAATTTAAGCTACCTACATAATTATTTTCATGGTTCAACAAAATTATTTTCAGATCTGTATCTAATTAAATTTTTAGATATTTTAGCAAAACTGTCCTTTCTACGTAAGCATGAGTAATACTGCAAAAAGTTTTGACATTCTAGCAAACAGTTTGAGTGCTGTACAGAATTATTTTGATGATCCAATTAAATTATTTTTTTTATCTGTGTCTAGCTAAATATTTAAATGCTTCAAAATCGTCCTTTCTGTAAAAGAATGGCTTTCGAAAAAGCGTTACTGAAATTAGCGACTCTGCACGCGAAATGTGTTTTCTATTAGTATTCGTTAAAAAGCTATTTGTGGATTTTTTACTGTATCGATAATTCTACCAAACAGACATGTATGTGAGCAATCATAATGGCCGTGCAATGTAAATTCCCGCGACCAGGAGCTGTATATTAATGGACGAGCTGTACTCCGCTAATATTAACCGCGCTGAATAAATTTTATTAGTATTCCATGCGAGTTACCGCGAAGATAGTCAGAATATCGCATAACCGCGACTGCAGTATTTAACTTGGCTATCTATCCCATGCGAGCTTAAAGCTTAACGCTCGTGCCATTACTCTCTGCTGCCAGATAATACCTCTCCTTCGACGAACAAGCTTTGTTACCATAATCGTCGTCGCGATAGATTAACGCGAACTTAAATTGGATTTCGACTCGGTATTCGGTTTCTCGTTTTTCGTAAAAAGCACAGCTGAACTTTAGACAAGTCTTCAGACAAAGTATGACTTTGTCAGACAAGCAGCTCTCAATTTCTTAACGCTTACGTTCTATCCCATATCGGAAACTCGATTCTACGACGTGAAATACATCTGATATCGCCGGATTTCGTTTTAAAATGTTAAAATGGTGAGACGCGTTTACTCCGATATTGGAGACGGTCGGTCGCGTATCAATACCGTGTATCGGGCGACCTTTGGCGACGTCCCATGCATGCTCCGACAGCTGCGGTCGATCGCATCTGCTACCATGGTCTGCCATAACTCGGAGCCTTGACCTTTGAACCGTTCGTTATCTGTTGGTATTTAAAGCCGCGAAACCGCGCATAGTTGTGGCGTCGCACGCCACGCGAAATAATGAGGCCGTGCGAGGTTTCTGCGAAGTAATACTCCTCGAGAAAACGGGGTTCACCTTATTATCACGTGCAGTCACGTCAGTGAGAGAACGGCGAGTAGTTACGCATGCGTTTCATAAAATCGATGCCTAATTTTCTACGATGAGTGCGCGATACAATTGCTTCTAACAAATAAATCTCTCAAAGTTAATTTTAATTTTAATGAAACTTTATATACATATAGATTACGTAAATACATGAATTTAGAAAATATCAGTTGGGTCAATAAATAGTTTTAAGAGATGAAATCTCTTATACCTTATAGATAAAGCAGTTTTCAATTTTTTTTGTTGTGCTTTAAAACCTCAAAATATCCCGTCATAGAGACGTTCTCTTGTAACTCTTCTCGAATAAACCGCTACAATAGGGACTTTTAAAAACCGTGATATTTATTCTTTCTTGATTATTTGTTTCGTTGTTTTATGTTTCTACGCTCGATTTGCGTGATTGATGAGGATTATCGTAAAAATTGCTTTGAAAATTGTCTGAATAATTCCCGTCGATACAACGGGATTATATTGCATTGATGATATCTTCGATCGTTTCATTTCGTATATGTAGCAGTTAAGCAGGCACATATAAAAATAATAAAACATGCATATACTTTATGATAAAAAATTTTTATTTAGTTTATATAGGTTACAGAAAAAAATGTAGATAATGTACGTTTCCAATATATTTCAAATAACTGTGGAACATAATTTTAATAGAAAGTGTCGCTCTGTTTTCAGAAAATGGCCTCCTTTCCTTCGAAAATCCCAACTATCACCTAGATCCAGCTCGGTTGGACGATGCTCTGAACAGCAATGGAAACGGTAGTTCTCTGTACGATGAATTGTATCAGGAATTGGTCGGTGGCGGTGGCAGAAGCGGCGAGGTGACTGGCGGCGGCGGGGGAGGAGGTGGTGGAACGAGGGTGCAAGCACGCAGAACCTACGCCACATTGGATCTGGGGAGCATGGGGGTGGATGTCACCCAGGGCCCCCTGACGCAGGATTCCGTGACGGACGACGCTCCCGACAACACGGACAACCATAACCTAGGGTGAGTGCCATTAGCTCTGTCACGTTTGCTTCCTCTCTCTCTCTCTCTCTCTCTCTTTCTCTCTCACACACACACACATCCACTCTTTGGCGTTCGATAAATGGTTTCCCGATGCACGTTGATAGAACGATATTGCCGCGCGTGGAAATTAAGGGCGCGATAGGACGAGAATACGATAAAGTATCGTCGTTTCAACAGAAAAATGTGCCAACGTACGTTATCGCGATTTTACTTTCGATAACACAGAATTAATTTTTTATGAACCATTCGAGATTTCTTTCCACACAGAAGTGATAAAAGTGACGACAAAAATATGAAAGTGATTATCTAAAAGAGACTTACAGTTTTTTCCGATATTTGAAAGAATTATCTCGATATAATCCTGTTAGCAAAAAGAAATACATGTAATCATGATCATGAATCAGAAAGTAGCCTTCTATTGGGATTTTATTTTTTCATCTTGACCAACTGAGGTATCCGGGAGTCTCTTTCTCTTTTTCTCTAGAACGCAGGAAAATGGAATATGGCTTCCAGCAGCAAAATAGAAGCCGGTTCCTCGTCCTCTTTTTTTTTCCTGCGTAATATAAGGTCCGACTACCCATCGCGGCCATCGATAAAACTTTCGAGTCGGACCTCATCGGGATACCGCATAAAATTTCAATAAATCTAAAAGCGGGAAGATAGGGGCTGGAGAGAGAGAGAGAGAGAGAGAGAGAGAGAGAGAGAGAGAGAGAGAGAGAGAGAGTAATAGAACGGACGGTCGATGTTACAAGACAGTTCGAACTTATTCGCCACTGTTACATGAATTCGGTGCAGCCCCCGTTCAGCCGGAATTCACTTCTCTCTTCTTTCTCGTATTTCCATCGGGACTCTGTTCCATTGTTCAACTACGCTATCGAGTTTCTGGGGATATTTAGGATAACACAGAAACGCGATTCCGCTCATAAAATCGGAGACGTAACGGAGAAGAGCTGCAATCCGGCGTGCGTTCCAAGTTACTCATGAAGCGCATGCTGTATCGTGTTATCCTTCTTTATTATTTGGTAAATAGCAAGGACAAATGATGCATCATGCACTTTATGCGTAACTCGGAATACACCCCCGGCATAAGGAAACTCTTATAGAACGCTAATTATATTGTGAAAAAATTATAAAGTTATGAAATACAGAACCACGTCTGATTATCATTATACCTTATGTAACGTATTATACAATGATCCGATTGCTTTTGTTTGAGACTTTAAAAGTCCGAGCGTAATTAATTTTTAATTTCTTGCGGAAGACATATGGATGTTGTACAATGTTTCCCATTTTTAGCATTGACTTTTATTATTTTTACACAAATCTGCTTATTTTCTGATACTTTATAATATCTAAGAGAGATTGTTGAACTCTTACGTCTTCATTAATCGTGGTAACGAGATTTTCCGAAAGGTCAAGACGATCGTCTTCCAATTCCAATCTACTTTCAGTTAAGATTGAAATTAGATTCATCTCTCCAGCCAGACTTTTTTCATAATTAGTTTTGAGTATCTCTTCGCTCTTTCGTTCAAGATGTTTCACTTTGAAAGATATCTGATTGAAATTTTATGTTTTAGTAATTATACTCTGAAGAATAAAATAACAGAACGAAAAATACATTCTAATTTTGATTAGTTTCTTGATGAATAATTTATCGGATTCAGGTTTTATCTTTATTAATATTTTATTAAACTTTATTAGTATTAAAGTTATTTACAGTTTTTCAGCATATTAATATCTTTTTAATAAGATACCAGATTGAGCATCAAATTATTAAAAATTGCTTGTCAATTTAATTAGCGATATTACTACAGTAGTTTAATTGCGTTTATAAGTCCGGAAAATCAATTCGACGCGCAGTTCGAAAGACTATAAATATATATGCAAGTGTATATATAGTAAATATAGTAATTCAGATTGAATTATTTAAGCATTAAAGATGTAGCTTTGATCGTTACGGCCATTACTTCTATTTCTTATTGTTGAATTTTCAAATGTACAGTCCAGTAAAATTCTTATTGTTCTTTTATTAATATTTTATTAATACCTTCTATTTCTTATTCTTTTATCAACCAATATAGACAGATATTCCATACTCGAAATTATCCGACTAAGTTATACCAGATTGAGCATCAAATTATTAAAAATTGCTTGTCAATTTAATTAGCGATATTACTACAGGAGTTTAATTGCGTTTATAAGTCCGGAAAATCAATTCGACGCGCAATTTGAAAGACTATAAATATATATGCAAGTGTATATATAGTATATATAGTAATTCAGATTGAATTATTTAAGCATTAAAGATCTAGCTTTGACCGTTACGGCCATTACTTCTATTTCTTATTGTTGAATTTTCAAATGTACGGTCCAGTAAAATTCTTATTGTTTTTTTATTAATATTTTATTAATACCTTCTATTTCTTATTCTTTTATCAACCAATATAGACGGATATTCCATACTCGAAATTATCCGACTAAGCAAAGATCACGTTACACCGATTTCGTTCGTTTTGTGGAAGAGTCAGGACGCATTAATGGTTAGCCGCGAAATTGTAAGAGAGTTTCTGCCTTTGGTATAATAAAAACTCCTTTCTTCTGGACCCTTAGACCCTTTCGCCGACTCGGAAATCCGGGCGAGCATAAAAATGCAATTAAGGAAACGCCCAACGTCTGGTTGCCTCCACGTCGTACTACTTCTTCTCAATAGTTCCTTTCTTTTGGATCGTCAATCTCCATTCTTTCATATTTTTCTTCAAGTTTATTCCCTTACGCTTTTAGTGTAATGCGCGACAATGTCCGTCAAAAAAGAATCAAAAGTCTGCCGCGCGATTTAGAAACGTTAGAGAGACTTTGGTTTAAAACGAAGCTCAGGAAGCTAGAATAGAATTTATTTCACGGTGAATGCGCGGCGGTACATATACTAGTGAAACAAAAGTATTATTAGACATTTCTGTCCGCCATTGAACGTGATACACGCGAAAAAGTTCATCCCACAAAATTCCTAGGGGGAACGCGCGACTCGTTTCCTACGCTGTGTAGCTCCCTTGTTCGCTGTGTTGTCGGCAAAATGGCGAAGTAAGGTAATGACGCTATCAGCCAACGAGAATACGGCGTTCCTGATCGAATTTTACGGGCATCGCGGCAGGGGAAGGACGAAAAGCGAATTTCACCGACGACGAACCGACAGCGAAGGCTTTCATCGCGGTACCACGTTAACTTGATTTACTTGATGTGCTCTTAACGTACGCAACGTTACATCGTTAAGCGCTTGACACATCCGGAGTAGAGCTCCATGTGTCTTCGGAATGCTGCCACGATTGCACTGATGCTGCGACGAAATTTCGGTAATTTTGCTTCCATTCGACGAATCTGCAATAAATAAATTGCGTTTTGATTTAAAATACGCTCAGTCGTGCGATCACTTTATAAATATAACGATAATGTTTTTTTTATTCTCCGAATAATTCGATATTTTCTTATGATAGATTTTTATATTTTTCTTTTATGAATATCATTGATATGGAAAGAATTTTCCTGAAGTATTTAAAAATTAAATAGACACAGACCTGAAAATAATTTTGTTAGATTATCAAAATAATTATAAAAACGTAGAAATCTCAAGATAAATAATGCTGCGAAACATTTTAACATTTTGGTAATCAGTTTGAATCCTATATAATTATTTTGATGATTCAACAAAGTAATTTTCTGTATCTAACTAAATTTTTAGATACTTTTGCAAAACTGTCCTTTCCGTGTGTTAGATCATCAAACTTTCGTCCTGTATATTCTGTATGCTCTCGTGGAATCATCAACTTTCTGCACGCAATGTACTGCAATCTCTGAAACGCATTAGCAAACCACCCCATCAATAACCACGCGGTTGCGTTGAACCCTCGCGAGGCACTCATTACGTAGCGAGGTGAGGTTAAACCGCTTTCGCTGATAAGCATCCCGGCATCAATAGTTTCTAGGAAAAGGAAAAACTTTGCGGAACCACACCATACAATTCTACTTTGGACAGCTACTTTGTCACCTTCTTGAAGCGGAAGGGGTGGGACGGGGCCAGAAGGCATAGAAACGCGAACTCGAATACGACGGGTCTGAGCACGAAACGTCTCGACATTTTCACCTCCGGCTGGATATTAGGCGATAAGCTGGCCGTACTGGGGTGCAAGGAGCCGAGAAAGGACCGGTGGTTGAGTCACGATAGGCTAGAAGGTGCAAGGAAGGTGGCACGGTATATTCATTTGTGTGTGTATGCGCGCACTTATATAACTGTGTGTGTTCGGAGATTGAACTCAATCTAAACTTGCGACGAACTTTGTCCGGGCCCCGCGCTATCTCTCATACTTCTGTCGATTCGCCATCTACAACCTCCGACCTTGTTCGCGATAGGGCGAAGGTGACGTCCCGAGACCAAACGGGTTACATTGGCGGCAAAGTGCATGAGGGAAACTCATCGGCTACGTGGAGGGAAAGAAAAAGCGTGTTCTTTGAAACAAAATCTTTGCTTCAAATTGTCCTATTCGAAAATATATTCATATATTGCATAATGAGCGCGCAGGAAAGAATTTATAGATAACTAGATAATATTACCGGAAATAAGACACGATGCAGAGGATAAAATCGTTATAGATACATAGCGTTGAAGAAACAATTCAGATGTTTTTAAAGACCCTAATAAAATCTGATCAAGTGATTTTTTGTCAAAATTCTGTAATAGAAAAAGATATATATGCATATTGTCTCCCTGTATATATATTATCTCATTCTATTTTTACTGTCTTACTCTCTGTAAGCTTAGGATAACTCCGGTATATACGCCGCGCTGGGATTTACGCCGCGGAAGTCAGAAAAAATAGAAGGAGTGGGGGTAATTTTCTCGCAACTACTCTGTTACATGCCTTTATGTTATATTAGTATTGAATTATAATTTCAGCTTCTTATACTGTTAATATTAGGTGTTAAACTTAATTCCTGCCGTTTTTCGTCTCCAAAATTGATTTGTTTCGAAGGGAAGATAAATGAATACCTTAATCAAAGTAATTTCCTCCATTTTTTACTTTATTACTAATTAATAATACTTTATTAATAATACTTTGATTAAGGTATTTTCCTTCGAAACAAATCAATTTTGGAGACGAAAACCGGCAGGAATTCAGTTTAACATCTAATATTAATGAAATTATTGTGAGTTGAATCGATTTGTTACTGTGTGTGTAACAAGTAACATCATCATAAATTATAATCTACATAAAATGATTATTGTAAGGCGTGTAAAAGATCTAGTGGTTATTTCGTGATATATACGTGTAGAGAAATAGTAAAGCATGTTGTATAGCAAAATACAAGTGCTTTGCTTTCGTATTCTTTGTTTAGTTTGTTGAAACTCTTGCATTTTTTTGCCATATATTCCACCCATTATCTATATATAGCAACAATGCAAGATTTCAAAAAGTTTATTTTTTAATACGAAAACTAAATATTTCGGATTTCTAATATTTTTTTCATAATAATAGACAGTACAAAGTTTTTATTGATATAGTTCGTTTATTTTAAACATAGTAAATAATACTTAATAAATTAAGTTTTTGATAGGTGCGGCGTATATACCGGAGTTACCTTAATTATAATTATAGAGTAAAATTGTTTAAGTGTTAGAGTAAAATAGTATATATATCTCTTTTTTTTATAAAATTTTTACAAAATAACTCATGGTCATTCTATTACAGAATTACTAGATATTTTAAGGTTTTTAAATAGAAAAAAGAATTGCATTTATTGATAATTTATATTAGGTGTCCTATTATATTAATTTCGTAGAAAAGCGGAGTGAAACATTTTCGCGAAATGGCTATGCTTGGAAAATCATTTACAGTAAGAAATCGTTTAATACTTAAAAAAGTACAGGATAAAAGCGTCGTAGCGTTTTTAATAGTCGGATCTCTTCATATATCCGCCGGAGGGGTTGGCAAAGAGCAAAGGAATATTAATGAGGAAATGCATTTTCTTCGTCCAATAAAAAGATAGTCGATGCACGCATAAAAAGCACGAATTAAAAAATTAGAAGTCTGCAAAGACGCGCAGCGCTACCGCCAATTAAAAATGCTTTAATTTCACATTTACTCAAAAAATTCAGTAAAATGTCGCATGCATTTCCCTCCTTCTATTCGCTTCTTTTTTTTCCAACGAGCTTGCCTCTCGCCGGACGTATTCTCATGAAATTCAAAACCGTTACGGAGTCGTAACTCCGGAGTAAATCGCGTTTCATCGCAAGGTACCATCGATGAAAAGTGGAAATTTTCACGCGAAAAAGGAAATGCTGATAACGCGCGAAACGAGGTTATCGGACTGGATGTGTGCACAGAGCTGAGTTATGTCGCGACTCTCACGATTTCGCATCACTAGTTTCCGTTATGATAACAAAAAGTTATGCCGCACTGCAACGTCTAAGATAATTCCCTCTCCGCATATCGTTGCTGTTAAAATTAAACACCCTCTTCATAATTTCTTAACGAACTTCTACTTAGACACTAACAAATAAAACAAAAACATATATTCTGAGAAACATTGCAAAGATTACATATCTTAAATAAAGAAAGAACGAATCATATATATTAAATTTTGTATAAGTCGTAGAATTTCAAGAGAAACTTCTATTCTTTTATGGCAAAAAAAGTATTTTCCGTGGGCTATTCATCTAGCACGGACCGTCTTACATTTTAAAAAATATGGATGTAGATTTAACACACACTATGCAGTGTCTATATAATTCTCATCTTGATGTTAATATTAAATCAACATGGTGTGGATTTAAAATCTTTGATATTTATATTCACACTATTATGGTGTGGATTTGAAACCCATCATGTTAATTATATAGACACTGTGTGCTATTAAATCCACATTTTATTTTTTAGAGTGTAGAAATGAAATAACATGATCAAGCGTTGCGTACTCGCATTATTTCTCGTCCAATGAAAGAGTAGATCTGGTTATGACGGAAAAAATGGAGTAGACAAGCTATAGATTAATGCGGGATACATCAATCTTCATCGGTAGCTGACAGCTTATCTGGCCTGCGGCAAAACACAGCTACAACCCACCGTCCATATTCACTTATATCACATCCTTCGGCCTCATATACGTCCCTTTGCTCTCATCTCTGGATAACCATCCTTCGAAAACTCGAGAAAAAGAGAGATCGTAGGAAAATCGAGCATTTTGCCGATATAAAAAAGAATCTAATTGAGCGTTGCAGCAAAGGCGACGGTTACGCCAACGAGAAATCAATTTCTTTTACACGCTTTTATAAAATAACTTTTTCTCCTCTACAAAATTGAATTTTTTCGTGCTATATCGTCTTTCCGATAAAACCGATTGAATAACGAGTTAACGGAGAACCCAATTCCTGTTTCCGCAATTTTCTATTGGCAGGTACCGCATGAAAAATTGAGTAAACAAATTCGGAGAGAAAGAGCACAGGTCCCGAAATAATAAAAGCCGCTCTCGCGTTTCTGTTATTTTCAGCCCTTCGATAAAAACCAGCTGTCAAACTTACATTTACAGTTTGCCGTAAATCAGCCGTGCGACACACGGAGTGTCGCGCGAGATATAGCAAGACTCCCCGAAAAAGGATTCGTATTTCGGGAATGTGGAATAAAATAAAAGAAGGAATTGCCGTGCCAAAAATACGTCTGTCCCAGCTCGTAAAAAACAAATTTCGTCGCGAGCGTGCGTTTTCGTTCCCCGTAATACCGCCGGATGACTCCGACCGCACTCCACTTCGCTCAGTGCGGTCTATCGTAGCGAGGGAGTGGCCGGCTCTCTTTATTTTTATTATCGCGTCATTATCGTCTCGTCCCCCATATGATCCTCCCGGTGAACGATGGTGCGATACTGAGTATTCGCGAACAACCCTCGCGGGCAGAATGCACACATAATCGCGCCAACTGCACAAAGCGACGCCTCGTAACGACGTTGTCAACCGATATTCCGATAAAGTCCTCCGGGCTCAGCTCCATTCAGGAAGCATAAACCCATAAGGAAAGGTGCGTCGCGTCGGTCGCCATTTGGGTGCGAATTGCGAAACACCCGGTACCTACTATATCGGACCAGGCTCGAGGCGAGAGAAGAAGGAAAGGAGAGAGTGATACGATAAATCTTTTTTATCAGCTATAACTGTCCATTTCTCATCTTCATACCATTAGGTCTTCTTCTTTCCCTTTTTCTTTTTATTTTTATTGACTAATGATAAGCCATTCTCGGATCAGAAATCGCCGTGATCTTTAATACAGTTCTCGCGGGGAGGGAGTTTATTATGATTTAGAGTTTCGAAAAGCAAATCTTAAATAAAACGTTCGCCGAGAGAAAAGAGCATTCGTTCGATTTAAACAAATCGATGGTTCTGGAATCCAAAAAATGTCATGTGAAATTAAAGAATTGTCGCACATTTGCGAATATCTCGCTGCGATAACATCAGGTAGCAAGCATAAACCTATAAAAAACGACGTGCCATTCTCGAGGGTCTCAAAGAGAAAGGAAAGAAGGGAAAGGAACTCGTGGGGTGTGGAAAGGAGCGTGGAGGAACACCTCACACCTCACAGGGATAGGTATCTTAACGATCGTGTCTGAGGCGGGGTACATTGGGCGTGAAATAAGGCGCCTTTGTTAGGGCAGCTTTTCTTTGGAGGAAAACTCATCCCTCCTCTCTTTCTCTCTCGCTCTTTCTCCATCATGATCTCCGTCCTTTCTCCTTCTCGTTTCGCACTCTCCTCGAGACTTCACCCTCCGTCGCCTCCTCTTTCGTTTCCGTTTCCGTGGCACCCTTGCGACCGCAACCCTCCACGTGAGGTCCTTCCGAAGGAAAGTGCGCCGCCTCTGACACCTCCTTCCATGATTTTGCCACGCTCGTTTTCACGAACGAGATGTACGGAAGGGGAGTGTTTCCCGCGATCCCCGACAGGTTCGTGACGCTAACTCGTGTGTTGAGAGAAACTCAGTGCATTTGCTGCATCGTGGCGCGCGATATTAATAGCGACACGGCAACACGGTTTTCTTTGAACATTATTAAGCTGAATTAATAACAAAATAATTATTTTTATTTCCTTGATAATTACATTTAAATGATTATTTAATGTATTTCTTTAATGTTATATAATGTGAATTACAATGTTTTTTTAATTACATAACACTAGAAGTTATTTTCATTAAAATTCTTAAAATTTGTAGGAGTATGAAAATTTAACTAATACATTTATAGAATGTTATATTATTACAGTGTTTATTTTTAATTACATAATAATAAAAGTTATTTTTGTTAAAATTCCTAAAATCTATAGAAGTGTATTATAAAAAATATTGGTGTGGATTTAACATCATGCGCTATATATATAATTCTCACCGTGATGTTAGTATTAACACTAGCATGGTGTGGATTTAACACCATGTTAATGTTTTAAATTTACACCATAATGATGTTGATATAAACACCATGGGTTTTAAATCCATGTTGATGTTAATATTAAAACCACGGTAAGAATTATATAGACACCGCATGGTGTTAAATTCACATTATATTTTTTAGAATGTGCTAATTTAATTATATCTACATTTTTTGAATTTTGTATGATATGAATTATAATATTTTTAGTTATCTATATATATATATATACACATATGCATATTATGTATATATATATACACGATGTTTGGAAAATAATGATAAATCTTTCGCATAGGGGCAGAATGAACTAAACTGAGAAGAAAAGTCCTCTATCCTTTTGCAATTTTTACAATTGTTAACGAGATATTAATTGCTAAAAATTACCGAAAATTGGTCTTTAATAATTTTTTACACAAATACTATCAACTTTACAGAAATATTGCGAGAGACGAAAATTGTTTATTTTCTTTTTATAGAACTCCACGAATTTTTTCAGAATTTTTTATGAACTTTTTAGTACTGCATTTTCTCATTTTTACTAACATGAGAAAATACGGTATTAAAAAATTCTAAAAAAATTCTTAGAGCTTTATGAGAAGAAAATAAACAATTTTTGTCTTTTGCAGTTTTTCTGTAAAGTTGATAGTATTTGAATAAAAAAATTATTAAATACCAATTTTCGGCAATTTTTAACAATTAATATCTTGTTAACTATTGCGAAAATTGCAAAAAGGTAGAGGACTTTTCTTCTCAGTTTAATTCATTCTGTCCCTATTTTAATATCTTGTTAACTATTGCGAAAATTGCAAAATGGTAGAGGACTTTTCTTCTCAGTTTAATTCATTCTGTCCCTACGCAAAAGATTTATCATTATTTTCCAAACACCCTGTACATAGGTATATATAAGAATAAAGATTATTTTTAGATTCGTAGATTTTTAGAAGTGCAGATTTAACGCAAATTCTTAAATGCAATACTATATAAATAGCATTAGTTTACATGACATCATTAAAAATTATAATGGAAATTAATGATATATAGATTACGTTTGCTCGAAACAGGACAGAATGACGCTCGTAAAGAAGTTCTCTTTAAAACGCGATTGAATCTAAAACTCACACGACGCACTCTAGAATTTTTATGCACTCGCGCGTAGTATCCTCAAGCCTGTCACGTCCCGTCTGGCTGAGTATACGACCTGGAAATTTATGATAGACTACGTCGCCGTTGTCAACGCCGCGCCGTAATCTCCTAACGTCGTTACCTGCAACGTACCCCAACGACAGCTCCTGGCTGTCTTTATCTTCCTTCCGAACCAAAGTCTTGAAATTTTGTCCCGCGACATTGTCGTCGATCACGCGTTGAAAATCGCACGAGTAAACTAAGAGGTGGGGTCGAACGACTGAAATAAACTCGGGCACGTTTCGTCGATTTTCAATATAACGGCTTTCAATATAACAAAGGATTTTCAATATAACGGCTGCACCGTTTCTATCTTTATCTCTTTGAGACGAGTGAGCCAGCTAGAATTAATCATCTGCCCGACATATATATATAAATTGTTTATATCGGAGTCGTGATTTGAATTCTCGCGATCGGAGATCGGCACGAATAAAAGAAACTATCTTTACTTCGATTAAGTTCGATTAAGGCAGACTTCTATTAAATTCTTAAAATTGAATTCAAATTGTTGCCGCGGACCTCATATAGTAGTGATAAAAATCTAGATATATTCGAACGTGAACAACGAGGCCGCGAGATCATATTTGTGCCCGTCATTCTTCCTCTCTTTTATTCATCGCGCATGAATCCGCGGCGATGGAAGTGGTACGAATCGATAAATAGCCAGACTGAACTGCAGCGCATGAGAGCGCCCGGAATAGAAACAGCAGCCGGATATGTCGATGAACAGAGCGGCCCGGAAATTTCTTAATAAATTTATAAACGGGGAAAGCGCAGCCGAATTTGTGACACGCAATATATCAGACAAGATTCCACAGTAATGTAATACTACGGGGGGGTAAATGCCGTACAGTTAAGGTATGTCACATTCGGGGCAACGAGCTCGGAAGTCCTCGTACGATCATAAGGGACTTCACTTGTGTGTGTGTGTGTGCGTGCGTGTTTGCGAACGGCGTTCACGAGAAGACACACGCGAGAGCGAGCTTATGGCCGCGAGTACCTACAGTATAACGTCGAACGCGGGCATATAAATAATGCGGCGTCCCTTGGTGCCTGCACATGCACCGGCGCATACGTCGGTAAATTTATGTAGAGACTCCACGTCGCCTACGCTCGGTAGTTGATAAAAGTTTCAACGTTACTATTCGCGGTTTCAGATCGAATTATCATTACGGATTATTGATCGCCTTCCTCTTTCCGTCTCTGCCTCCGGAATAAATCTTGCCAGTTGCGAATGATAAATTGGCAATTTATTCTCACTGTGCTTAAATAAAATTTAGCGCCACCTTTCCATTCAGTTTATACTTGAATGAAATTAAATAAGAAGGAAGGTTCTTTTTATAACGACGAAAGTAATAGAATTGATATCGCGGTTCGCCGAATCGCGCGAGACGCCAGATACATTTTATTCGATTCAGGATGCATCTGGTATTGAATACGTCCTCGGCAATATACCGTACAAATGGAAACATTGTCGGAGACGTAATGCAGTCGAAGGTATGGAGAAAACGTAACTATTCACTGTGACATCGTGTCGCACGTATTTCCGTGGATGTAAAATCGATATACATTTATATTTTATGTCACAGCAACGACTTTCTAAGCCGTGCGAGACATACGGTTGAAATTGCAGCGGAATATTCCCTGGTTTACGCTCCGCGCATAGAAATGCGCGATTCGACTGACAAAACTGTATCACGCAACTACTCTAGTATAATTAAATCGTATCACACGCGTATAAACGTAAACCTGACGTCATCACATCGTAGTGTACCGCGTTAAAGTTTATAACATTTGTTTTAAAATTGTTATAATCGCAAGTGCATAGAGAAAATTTTTTTACAAAATACAAGGTTATATGTAAAAACAAAATAGTAACCCAGTCTTTTGAGTTAAATGAAGCACAGGTAACAGGAACATGAAATAACAGATTTTAACTTATCAGAAACCATGTATTCTAGATAAATTGAAATCTGTTATTCCCTGTTTTTTGTTGCCTGTACCTTTTAATTGTGCTTTAGACTTAACTTTCATGTGTGTTAAAATGTATAATCAAACCATTTCCGTGATTAAATTGCTTAGTTTCGAAATAAACAACAATTATATTAACATATTTTTTTAGTAAGTACACAGAAAAAAAGACTATTCTTAAATCAATATATTCGTATATAAGCAAAAATATTGTAATCTTGCTTTAAAAATTTTAGTCTTGAATTTGTATTGATATAAGATTTTTAATTGAGCAAGTCTTGAATTAAGTCCAAAGTAATACTTGCATTAAAATAAATTTCATCCAATCAAGATTGATATCTTTGAAGCAAGATTATAATAATTTTGCTTATATATGAGTATATTATGGTTGATTTAAGAATAGTCTTTTTTCTATGTAATGAACTAAAATTTGAGTCAAAAGTAGGTAGAGGAAAGTCGCCGATACCGACATACCACTTTGTGTTTAGACAATATTTCTTAAACAAAAGGTAAAAATAAAACTTTAAAAACGTAATTACAAACTGAAAAGTGTCTTTTATCAGATAGTATAAACAATTTTTATAATACTATTTGCAATTTTTCAATAATTAATTTTTTCGTAAGGTAAGCAAAAATTAGCGTCTGACAAAATGGGCTCCGAAACTGACACAGTAAGCAGTAATACTACGTATTCATATTCTTTTTATTTTACAAGCATTATCTGTATAAAGTTCCTACAAGTGAATGTACATAAGATTTTCCATAATTTTTTCACTTCGTTATGAAACATTTTTGTTGAATTATATGCATATTTATTTTATGCAAGATACAAATATGTAATGCGATAGTTTTTTTAAATGTTGTTCCATATATGCACGATTGCCTTCAGCTCCAATAGACTTATTTGACACTATTGCGGAAATGTCCACTAAGGAGGCCTGACTCGAAGCTTTGTAGTCGGCTGCAGCGTTTCGTCCTGGTCCCACACTACTAGACTCATCAGTAAGGCGATGTAATGTGGGACTTGCCTTAGACGCCTGGAATGAATCCAGAATGATATTCTATTTAAAGGGAATTCGCGCGGCGCGGTGCTTACGCGAACCGAGTGAGTCTCGTGGACCTCCAGTGGCGAGTCGCCACACTATAAAGCAACATTATAAAGATTAAGTTAGCTCATGGTCTGTTTTACGGACAGGTGTGGCGGTTTACGCTGCACCCCAATTTTAAATTAAAAATCGTATTATGAAAAGACTGAAAGAAAAAATAATATAAATAAAACTTATTTCGGAAACTACAAGTATTTAAAATGACGTAGTATTATCAATAATATAGTCACTATTATCTAAACCTCGCAATTTGCAAAAGAAAATCGTAAGAATTTTATTTTCATAAGTATTTAAAATGACGTAGTATTATCAATAATATAGTCACTATTATCTAAACCTCGCAATTTGAAAAAGAAAATCGTAAGAATTTTATTTTCACGTTTGTAGAATTCGTTTTTAGCTGATTTAATATAGAAACAAGCCACAAACCTACGAATTATGAGTTTGTACTTGTTTAATTAGCTAAACAGATCATGATTTTATTAGTATTAATAAAGTGCAATACTTAGTTTCTGAGAAATAAGGGGGTGTCACTTTAGAAGACATATGTCAGTATCGGCGACTTTCCTCTATATTTCTTGAATTAAATTGTTTTATTATTTTAGTTAAATTAACAACGCGCGTGTGCGTGTGTGTGTATTGAGGAGGAGTTAATCACTCACATTCATATTAACGTATGCATTAATATTAAGATATGCATTTACTAAATAATACACTAAATTTGAATAAAAAATATATTTCCTGAATTAAATTGTTTAACTCCATTGTTTTAATTAAATTATCAACACATTAAGTAGTGGTGATGTATAGAAATGATTAAAAATTATTCAAATTGGTTATCATTTGTCGTTATGAATACATAGGTGTAAATTTTCTTGTTCGAAGAAAAGAAAGTATAACTAAAAAGTTTCTTCAGCCTCTTCTCTCTTCTCGAAGAACGAAATATGCGATCGATAAACGCGGATTAGAGGGTGTCTATCGGGGGCGTTAAGGAAATTTCTATTCGCCGAAATCTTCGGGATAGCTTATTTTATTTTTCAGCACCATAGCCCGGCTTGTATTCAAGAATACAACTCAAGTCGTATCGGTGATCGCGCGCCGCGTGCACGAAACACGTGTACACGTGTACAGCCGCCTTCGCGTTTGTGCGCTACTGAAAATTTCAATCCGCGATTTCCATTCTAACGAGAGATCGGCGTCTACGTGCCAGCCTCGTCGTGGGGGTCTCCAATTTCATGCAAATCGCAGGACATCGTCGCGAGAGAAAGAGAGAGACGGGTAGTTCTCCGGCGACGGCATAGCGCAACTGTACTACGTATTACGAACGACATGTGAGAGACTAAACGTGGATGGAGGGGCTTGTTATTAAAATACCGTCGTTGAGTTCCGTCGATGTTTCGTTTAACCTGGTTCGAGAAACGCCGCGTCGTCCGAGCTACAAAATGCATCTCGATCATTTCTAATTCTTATTTGTGTGTATGTGTGTGTGTGCACTGGCTCCATTTACATCACATTTTCTTTCTAAAATCTTTAAAGTGGAATCTAATTCTAGAGCGACAATTGAGCCAATGCGATGTTGAAAAAAAGCTCATCAGTCGTCAGTTTTTAAGAGTGAGATTTAATTCCAAAGATTTTAGAAAGTTGTAAGTTATCTAAATTAAAATTATTAGGATAAATAGGATTTTTATTAATTATTTTTCATAGCGTATATATCTTTTCTAAATTTCAAAACATAAGCTCTTTAACTCAATAGTTTCCGAGAGTTTTTGCATTTCCCGTACCTTCGTGTTTAGCGAGTGTTTTTCGAAATGCGCTAATGCACGCAGCCAGGGCAAATTGTTTTCCACCGTCGACTGCGTTACTTTCATACCGTTCCTTCGCATTCGGTACGGCGAATCGTGCCGGCGAATACTCTGTAATAGTTCCGCAGAATAGGCGCACGCGACAGAATCGCTTCCGGTAAAGTTTCATTATTCCAAGGAGGCGATAAATAGCGACCTGTTTTATGCAAATGGTCGGGTGTAGGCACGGGATCGGCTGCACTCTGTCGCTCCGCAGGGCCATGCAAACAGAGAGAAATGAAGAGAAAGAGAAAGAGAGAGAGAGAGAGAACCGGGGCGACGCCGTTATTAAAGTGCTTGTATTACGCCATGGCGTCACGGGAAAGAAGTATCGCGGACTCGCTTAACTCGTGAATAATAAACGGCAGAAACTGGCAGATAACTAGCGCTTTTCCGCTCTCTCGCGCGCTGGAATTAAATTAAATTGCAATATTGTACAAATGTGCATTACCTTTCGACTCTTTCGTTCGTGAATACATTTGGAAAATAAGAGTCAAGCTGCTTTCATTATATTTTTACAATATTTGACGTTAATAACGATGAATGACGGAATAGCAGCAATGTCGAACTTACACATAAATCATCTCATATATTTATAGTTGTCCATTGTATTTTCGTTATTATAAATATTTTATATATAGAAGAGAAAATAAGAGTGCAAATTTATAAGTTGATATCAATACTTTTTTTCTATCGTTTATTTTTAATAATTTATTTCGAAGTTAATTTACTTGCTTTAAAGGTTTATATTTAGCTAATATAGTCGACGTAACGAAAATTCGAGGGAAATAGAATATCAACCGTTCGTAGAAAGGCTGCACGAAATGCATTCTTCAGAGATATCGTACGATAGGAACTTGAGGCGTACATGCTCGTACGAAAATGGCTTGGGGGTCGAATTTCTCCTTTTCGTCGATCAATTCCATGGTAGCCCAACCCGTTTTCTCTTTCTTTCTCTCTCCCTTTCTCTCCCCTTGCATCCGATCTCCGTTCGGATATTCATCGCCCGTTTTCGCTGCATTGCGCAGAACGCCGATAAATCGCATTATCCGGGAACGACCGTTGCCCTGAAACGGGCAGCTTATTTGGCCGCGCTTAAATTCCGGTCTAAGCCATTTTCAGAACCTGGCGAGGAGAGGCGTCAGCGCCGAACCGACGAAAACCATCGCAGACCGTTATCCTGAATGCGATATTCGGTGCGGAGCGGAGGTAGAGATGGAAGCATTTTGATGTCTTTATTAAATTTTAATGACGTGGGAATACCGTCAACGGCTGCGAACGTCATACTGCGCTCGTAAAAGAAAATGTTTCGCTTGAGACAAGACATGTTGCAAGATGATTAAAAGAAGAAGAAATTGATGATAAGTAAAAAAGAAAAAGAAGAGAATTGTAGTCATTTGACGTTAATAACGATGAATGACGGAATAGCGGCAATATTGAACTATATAAATTATCTCAAATATTATAGCTGTCCATTATATGTGTTTCCGATATTATTAATATTTTATAGAAAAGAGAAAATAAATTTTTTATCGGATTTATCATTATTTTCTAATTTGTTTCGTGCATGTTATTTATTAAATATATCAACTCTTTTGACAATGACTGATTTATGAACGATTTATCTGCGTTGTTCATATATCATACACTTTCCGCTGTTTCCCTAATTGGAGCTCATCCATCAGTGAACAGAAAATTACGACACTCTTGCACTCGATAAGCTGCCATTTGCGCGGCGGGAATAAAAGTCCGGACGTCTCCCGATCAGCCGTGGCCATTCGTCTCCGTTAGTCTCAGTGTAACGCGATAGTATCGATCGTACTACTGGCTCGTAACTCGTCGATCGAATGCTCACACGCTGCCCTGTATGTCGATACAAAATTCCTCGTCCGTTCGTTGAATTACCTCGCGTTAGCGTCGCCGTCGCAGCGCAGTGAAAAAGCCCGGTTCGGGTCAGACAGCTGCGACGGGCATGACTAGATCGCCATCGCTGAACCTTAATTACTATTACACCCGCAATCCCGATCGAATGCGTTTGATAACGGCGTTAAACTCAATATGAAAAGAACATTACCCCTTTGATAGTTCATTGCACTATCACGAAATGATTGTGCGGCAGCAAGAATGTCAAATCTTTATTTTTTTCAAATGCAATATTTATCTTGCGTCCGTTTTTGAAAAATTAGTTGCAATTGATATGAAATCACAGTGTACTAAAAATTACAGAGAAATATTATGCGTACTCTCTAAAACTTTTAGAGTAAATCTCTAAGGAGTGAAATCTCACTCATAAAGATTGAAAATTGAGCCTTTTTCTTCAAGACCGGCTCAGTTTTCACTCTTTAGAGAATTCTACTTCAAAGAATTTAGAGAATATATATAACGATTTTAAGGATATACAAAGAAAGAATGATTTTGCTAAAATATATCTAAAAGTTTAACTAAATACAGATAAAAAAGCTAAATACTATAAAAAGAAATTGATTGAATTAATGTAATTACATATATAGAACATGCTAAAATATTGATGATAATGCTACAAAAAGTTTTAACATTCTAGCAAATCAATTTAAGCGCGTCCTATATTTATATTGATTCAAACAGATTCGAAAAATTATTTTCGGATCTGTATCCAGCTAAATTTATAGATACTAGTAAAACCGTTTTTTCTGTGTATATATATATTTTTTTTTTTTCTTTTATAAAGCATATACTCAAACTGCATATTAATTGCAATTAATATATGAACGCTGTAATATTATTTCACGTCGCAAAAATTCCTCGTTAGAATGCAATACGAGGAAAACTATGCACGGGGTGTACTTAGCACTTCACGACTTAAACCTTAGAGACTCACAATTACAGTTTCACACAGTACAAAAGAATCAGTACAAGCTCGTCGAATTTCGTTAATGCCGATAATGGCAACGTTGAGACTAGTTTAAACTTATAATGACTTAGCACCGTTTTATAGCGCACTATTTAGTGCACCGTAAATCTTACATAACGTAAACGACACATTCGATAATGTTGCAATCACGTTTTAATGATTCAACAGAAATGATCTTTCAGTATAATCTAATTTAATTTATGAAAATATTTCTACTAATTTTTTTATTTAATGATGTCTAATCTTTGTCGATTAATTAAAGATCTGCTTGAAAGAACGTTACATCCAACTATTTTAAATTTTACAGGAAATAAGAAATATTATAGCCAATGTACAAACAATGTTTTTCTATTAAAACGTTTTTTAAAAAACTGAGGGGGTTGCAGCTTTTCAATTATCCACGACAGAACAGCGAAATGTATCTTTTATTTGAACATCTGGTATTTTCTTAGCATTTTTAACCATTATTACAGCAATATTAGACATTTTAATTCAGTATACCAAAGCAACTCCTTTCTTTTCTTAAAAAAAATCGTGTTGAATGTCTAACTCCACTCATCCATTACACCTTGATTTGATGGATGGACTAAATACAATTGCGGAGAGAGAGAGAGAGAAACGTACTAGAATTAAATGATATTTTACCGTTAAACACTTTGCGTTGTGCGGTTTAATTCTTCTCTTTCCACACGAGAATCGAAAACGAAATTACTGTTCGATCCGCGTAGCCGTCCAATCTAATCGACAGGCTGTCGCTTTAATGACAACTGGTTTTCTTCGCGCGGATACGCGCCTCGAATAATAGGAATCCATCGGAGGCTTTACGTTTGTCCAGGACAGAAAGAGAAAAAGGCAGACACGTCGAAATCATTTTCCGTATATAACGAAAGCGCCTGTCCATTCGCGGCGCTTCTCCTAACATGCGGATATTTTGCCGGACACGTTATTTCGCCGACAAAACCTCGTGGCTCGTTCGCATTCCGCCAACGATCGCCGGATCGTATCGTCGTTCACCAACAGGATATCGACTGTCCCGCTTTGCCGACTCAATTAACAATAAATGATCGTGATATGCGCGAAACGCAAGCGTGAATTTTCTTCCACTTGGCTACAGGAAATTGCACTTGACGTGATATCGCATTTTATTAAAATAAAATATTTCCTCGAAAACGGGAAAATGGGATATCTATAAATATTAAAAAGCGTTATTTATAAATATTCTCTGTGTGCCGAAGAAAGGATCTATCCGCATTTTGTACTCAAAGTCATTTCAGGTGTGCGTTTTTGACCGGCATTTTCTACGTACACGCGTAAAAGCACGTCGGCACACAGCCACGTGCACATCCACGAGAAACTTGCCTTTCATTGACATTCTACGAGTCGTGGCGAATTTCATTTATATGCTAACTTGAAGCCACGTGCACATTTCTGCATTCCACCTTGAGATCCCGTCGAAACGTGCCCGATGTGATGCACTTCTTGGCTTGCGCAGTCCGGGAGCAGAACGAACGCGACGGGAGTATCTTTCGCGAAACGACGTGAGCCAAAAATTTTCGTCCGTTGCTAAGCGATAACCAAATCCAACGGTGCAGTTTGCGCCCAAAATAGATCGGTCGATTTAATTTTACATGAATTATCCGAAGAGCTATTAAAATGCCAGCTTAACGTTTTTGACGTATTTGGGACACTGAAAATCATTTTCCTTAAATAGCACATCAAATTGAAGCGAATTGAATCATTTTGACTGTAAAAATTATGCAAATTTTAATTTATATAATTTGATTTATTTTACGTTCTTTATTTCTCGTAACTTTGTTTGTTAATGAAGGTAAGATGGAACACAAATAGAGGAATTGAAACTTAAGTGCTTAATTAAGTGAATTTCGCTAACGAGACGACTTGAGTCAATATTCATTTAATATGACTATATAATATTATATGTTGAGAAAGATATAATCCGAATTGTATGTCGGTTTTGCTCTCTTTCCGTCATAAAGACGATCAGGGTGGTAAATTATTGGGTTTAGGGATCGCAATGTGATACGCAATATAACGACTTTATATCGATCACGGTTAATCATTTTACAACGTTAATTATAACGCGATTATGTCAGTCAGCATACCAACTGTGACAGCAAGAAATTCGAGTTTGCACGTGCGCCGTAACAATGATGTTCTCGCAAGTGTTACATTTACATTAGCGCTTTTGCACATCTATATTCCCCTCGTCGAGGTCAAGGTATATAAATGCACACTTATTTTCTCATACAAATAAAAATTTTAATAGACGATGCGATAATAAAAACTTGTATAAAATTTTAAGTAATTACTCTTTTAGAATTCTAAGTACGTCTAGCTATTCGCGCGCGTTTAAAGCAGAATAAAAAAATAATAGAATTTTATTTTTTAAACTCTTTTACGGTTTATAAATTTTATAGTAGAAATGCGAGGAACAAATTTTTGTCAAGCGGAGCTCGGAGAGACACGGCGTTTATTTAAATTATATAATCTATAATGAAATTTCCTCCTGACGAGAAGTCATCAGTCTTATGCATTATGCAGGAACGAGGGCCGAGGAAAGGCAGGCAGTTGTATAAAAGAAAATGGAGAGGATAGGCCGTGTTCGCTGTGGTTTGTCATGCGCGACACGTGTCACGTCGTAAACTTTTCTTCCTTCTCCCACCGGTCTCACTGCGAATTTCGGCTTCTCGTAAAGTACTTTCGGGAAGATGGCCGGCAAAAGAAGTTCTCGTTGGATGCATGTACCTGTGTCTTAAGTGAACGAGAGAAAGCGGTATTGACTTTGTCTAGACTCTAGCCCACAAAGTAGGTAAATATATACTGTGGATGCAATTTTTAACAATTCTGAAATAAAAGTATTTACATCCAAAACAGAAATTATTAGAAGGCGACATAGAACTCTCTTTAAATTATATAAAATTAGAATATATAATCTTGCGGCAAAAAAGTGATGACATTTTGAATTCATAGTTGATTTTCGACGTGAGTGTTTTGTTGCATATCAAATTATGCAATCAACCGCAATTCTCATCGAGGTGTGTAAGATTTACGGTTTTTCAGTCGGAATTTTACGAGCTATTGGATATGCGATCGTGAGCTCGTGCATTTTTAAATCGGTCCAGTCATCTCATCATCGCGTATTCGAAACGCCTATTGAATTAAGTATGATGAATTAAATATTAATGGAGAATCTTACCGAATATTTACGGAGAAACATTCATGACGCAAATCTGAGAGAAGTCTAAGAAATTCGAGCGAAACACGTTCGTACACGCGAAAGCGGAATCGACGAAGGGTAGCGTGGAGCGGGAAGGTACAAGAAGCAAAGATCGTAATTCGAAATTCTGCGCTTCGTCGCCGACGAGTCCCACGAGGTAGTTTCTCGTTCCCGGCCGAAGCGACGCATGTAAGTCGAGGAGATTTCGGCATTTCGCAGTCCCAGGTTGCCTCGCTCGCACGAGCGATCTCTCGTGCATCGCGATGCACATCGCGAAAATAGAGAAATCCAGTGACTGGCGACGGTCCCGCGAAACGCGCCACGCTGGCGTACATGCGGAAGGTAATAAGGGAGAATGGCATATACCGGGGAATGCAGCGCAAACAAAACGCGGGGAAAATGGTGGTCGATGTACGTAGAGAATAGAGAATAGAGAGAGAGAGAGAGAGAGAGAGAGAGGGCAAGGCAAATATGTAACGAGCGCTGAGGGGACGAGATGATGGATCGATCCGTATACCAAAATGCAAGGCAAGGAAGATCGCGTTCCTTCCGTCCGACTTCCGTAAATTCCAAGGATAATCATACCCGACTTGTGCATGATATCAGCACGGTGCTATCTTCGAGGTATCTAACATCTGCACACGCGCAGAACCAGTTTATTCGTACACGGAAAAACGGTTTTGCTGGAATATCTAAACATTTTGCTACACTGACAAAAATTTTAATAAACATTTATTTGAATAGTTTTAAGCAAATATTTAATAAATGCAAACATACATTTATTTATGTTATAAAAACCACTAATCTATCATTTTTCAGTAAATCTTTATTCAGCGTAAGTAAATGTTTACTTAGTACTATTCAAAGAAATATTAAGATTTAATAAATTTTTGTTGAGTGTATAAATACAGATCTAAAAATAATTTTATTACATCCGTTTCTGTCAATATAGATCAACTTAGGCTGGGTTGTTCCACCTTTCGGTAAACTTCAGCTCACTATCTTACTCTCTTACTCTCTTATGTTCTTAATCTTTTACTCTTTTGTTTATCCAATAAGTAAATTATCTCATAGTCTTTCTGAAAATGGAGCAACCAGATCTTAATCTCAGTTAAATTTACTCTTTGTTAATTTCTAATTCTTAGAACTAAAACAAAATAAAAAATAAGTTAAACTAAGATAAAGTTAATATATACATTGATATAGATTGATTATTAATGTACGTATATTGATTAATGTATTGATAGAACGGGCATGCTCGAATTTCCTGCATATAATTATTTTGATAGTCCAATAAAATTATTTTTAGAGTTGTATTCAGTTAAATTTTTAGATACTTCAACAAAATCGTTTTTTTTTTGTGTTGTTTCCTTTTATTCGACATCGAGTAATATGTATACCGCGCGGCCACACGCAATCTCGTAGACAAATATTATACTTACGGTACGCTCGTAAATCGAAATGAAGTTTGCAATTGGCTAATGTATTTGATAGTTATCAGAAATTTACGTTTCTCTGAGTTCAAGTATTTTTGGGAATTGCGTTTCCCGTGCATAACGGAATTTATCCATGTACAACGTACACTTACACAAAAGTAAGTTGCCAAAAAGTGAAAAGGTTATGATCCGCCAACAAGAAATGTAGACCGAGAAATCTTCAACTTCCTGCGTTCATGCGATCGTGATCTGCCGACGTGAGGGGAGTACAGAAGGTGAACAGGAAACGAAGTATCGAGTTAAGGATAAAGTCGGAGGGTAGTGAGTGAAGGGGGAACAAGTGGGGGAGTCTCGAAAATGTAGGTAAACGCGCGCCGAGCAGGTAGAACAAACGACGAACGACGGGCAACCTGTGCGGGGTGGAAGAGTCGATGAAGGGCCAACGAACCCTTCTTACCCTTTGACCCTTTCCAACCGGCTCTCCTCTTGGCCCCCCCTTCTCGAGGCAATCGCGTCAGCGGGGATCCTCTCAACCGGAAGTGCTTTGCAATGCAAGTCGCCGAGCACGAACGTGGCGCTTTGTGGTGCATCGCGATGCGTCGAAGAAGAATCGATTGCAAAAGATGGCCAACCAACGAATAACAAAGTCGTCGTGATTGACTTCATCGCGATGCGTCGAAGAAGAATCGATTGCAAAAGATGGCCAACCAACGAATAACAAAGTCGTGATTGACCGGTACATATAGATCGTTCGTTGTTGGACGATAGCTCATTTCCGCTCTCCATACCTATTTCGCGCTAACCCGTACTTTTAGGATTACATAATGGAAAAGAAAATAAGGAAGAAAAATTCGGTTTAATTAACTTCCTCAATTACCAAGTTTTCTTTGTATCGTTGGCTCGCAGTTACTTTGCTAATTAGCGACCTAGGCTGCCTCGTTTCGAGCAGAATTTCGTAACTGATGAGAACCACGCGATCGTATATAATACCAGAACTATTTGCAAGCCTGTATTATCACTGTTAAAAATCGCGACGGACACTTTGCATCATTTCCATTCTGGAGAACGCTTCATCGAGCGATTCGACGGCTGTTTTAAGTGTATCGAGTGGATTCGGCGATAGAAAGGTACAGATAAATATTCAACCCTCCCCTACCTCCGATCTTCTTTCTTCTTGTTTCCTTATTGAAAAGAGATGAGGTTGGAGTGGATCCTCGACAGGAGGAAAACATTCCTTATCCTTTTGCTCGCGAGATAGTCGAGACTTTCCCGCAATGATCGTAAGGTCAGCTTCCACTTTTACTATCTCTTACTCCCTCCCCCCAACTACTCTTCTTTCCATCTGTTTCTCCATTTCTCCGCGTTCGCTTCGATCTCTCGTCCATGACCCAAGAAATAAAGATCCCGGAGACGGACGAGAAGGTAGGAAAGAACGGCATCGAGGGGAAATTATTGGCGATGGCGGGGGTATAGCCCGGCAAATTCCAGGGATGCTTGTGGAAATTACATTCGATCAGCTCGTCATCCGGAAAAAAAGACAAACCCCGCATCGTCGCTAAAAAAGAAATTTGCCCGATGATGTCTGGACTGTGACATCTTTCTTCGGATGTCATTCGTAATTAAAGAGAAGTTCATGTATCTTAATGCAAGCAGTTATAACTATAATAAGTTTAAGTATTAGCAATATTAACATTACAATAATCGTAATATTTATTATTAAATATTGCAGTATATAGTCTAGTTTTTTAAATCTTTTATACACTCATCTTTATCCTTATACGCTTTCCAGTAATTTGATTTAAATTCGTATTATTTCCATTTTTTTTTTTTTTTTTTTAATGAAATATGTATCAGTTTTAGATGGATGAAAATTGCGAACGATGACAAACATATATCGGTTTTTGGAGTCATCGGGACGATGTTAAGCGATTTACGTGTCCTCCTGTTCGCACTAGCCTGACGCCGATAACGGAATTTCGGGATATCCGCGCGGCAAAGCCGCGGCAGAGAGTCCAGAGAGTGCTTTGAGCCGCGATAACTTCCGGTTCGGCGGTTTCATTGCTCACGCGACTCTGCCCTCGGCTCCGGGATTTAATTTATCGTCTTCGTCGTATTTGCGACGAGAGGACGACCACCTCTTTCTGCCTCTCAGAGACCCCATGTCGCTCTCTCTATGAGTTTCCGTCTATAGGATATATCTTCCCTGCCGTTTCTCTGCCAAAATAGTTACCCGACCGATGTGTATGCTATCCATATATACCTATATGCATATCCGCTGAAAATTATATAGGTAACTCTCTATCTTTCTCTCGAAACTTTCGCAAGAGTTTCAAAGACGCCGATAATTCTTGCAGGCTATTAGAAGTTCGACCGCGAAGATTTGCTTGAGTTCGATAGTAGCTGCAGGTGCTGAGATGATTTATCCAAGAAATTTTACAACTTTGAGATACGCGATGCACTTAAGAGAATTCAACGTATTCGATACACGTCCGCAATTTTCCACCTTCTCTCCTTCCGTAATGTAATCATGATATACGATAAAATTATACGTGGCGAACATTTATCGGATAATATCTTCGCTATCTTCTTTGCGTTCGATTTTAAAAAATTCCATGGTGGAGCATCACGGGAAATTCGATATTCGAGGAAGCTATACCTTGAGACGACCTTACGCTTTATCGATCCTCCATGATTACCCCAAAATCGCGCAATCAAAATGACCGGTGGCAAGGTACATTATTATATGAATAATAAATTTATGTCCGACCGAGAGGGGTGTTTATTGGATCAGTAGTAACAAGATTGCCACAAAACTGGAAATCAGAGAAATCAGGGGAATGTCAGGGAGATTGGAAACAGTTAGAGAAATCAGAGAAAAAGTAGAGAATTTTTAAAGTTTTCTGGAAAATTAAAATTCTTGGTTTAAAAAAGTCTGATATGCGAATATCACATCTACGCACTTCTGGAATACTATAGCAAAAAAATATTTTGCTACTTTAGCTAGAATTATCGCTGTTTTTTGTATCTGATAGAAAATTATATATCATACGAATAGAATTTATAGCACAAATTTAAATTCTATCTCTATCATCTATATGATTAGATGCAAAACATATCCAGTATCGCAGTACTTGCTAGAAATTTATTTGTTTTAGCTCATTTTTCGTACTTAGATAATTTTCGCTATAACTGCAAAATCACTTTTTTGAGTGTATCAGCGTAATAATCAAAAGCAAGCAATGCAATATTAATAATAATTATTGCTATGTTAAATTGCTCTGTCAATAAAATATTTAACAGTTTCCAAATTAGAACAAAAATACAAAAAATTTCAAAATATTATTGAAAGTAAAAAAAAAATCATGAAATTTTTCTGCAAGTGAAGAAAAATTCATGGAATTTTAAGGTAAGGAATTTGTGGCAACCCTGTAGTGAGTCCCGGTATACAGCAGCTGTGTGGACAAATCGCTAAAATGTGACGAATGAATAACCGCGGAAATGAAGGCAGGCGACGATCAATTAGGGGCGTGCGGGTGAGGCGAGTATCGCGATGGAATTTCTTTCTCACCCTTCGGTGACGACCCTCGGCTGCGTGTACACGGTTAGAATCATCGTCGGCGAGGGTGACGAATGAATCCATAAAATGTCACCCTCGCAGGCCGATAGAATCTACAATTATACTTACGAGATGACGAGGTTATTTCGCGTTATTTCATGGGGTCGTACTGCGAGCAAAGAGGGTGGGAGCCGCGTCTACCAGCCCTCGAGTTCACGACGCGGAGGAGGTAAGAAAAATATTGGCAATAAAGGGAAAGCATGCCGTTCTGTCGGATGCATTGGGCGTACAGTCCTATTGCAGCGGCGAACTACCGTATGTAATCATGTAGATTTTTATGGCATTTCATATTACTGCAAGATATATGGGAAAGCAAGAAGAAAGAGGAGATTGCACACGAGACTGTCTCGTGATTATTCGAGCGCGACGGTTCGCAAAGAATACTCGCGTCGGTGGTTGCGACTTTTATTGCACTTTTTATTGCGCTGTTAAACTCTTTTTTCCCTCCCCGAGGAACAAGGGAAGAAGGCGTTCGATCGCTTCTTGAAATGACTAAATTCCATCGTTGCCTCTTTCTTGCCCGACCCTTTTTATCCTCAAACGGAGGGTGGAATAGTCCCTCTTCCTTTGGAACGACGTCGGAGCGTGGATGCTTTGGGAGGGTGTACTGCGGAGAATGGGTCTCATCCGAACGCGAAATATATCTGTCATCGACAGTGAGAATGCACCCGATAAGACCGCTGGGGCCACTGTACTCTATTGATTGGTCTGCGGCATTCTGTGTATCGAATCCTATCCGTAATCTCCAGCAGACTGCGGACGCATAGGGTGTATCCTGGTGCTGTCGATTGGCTTGTCGTTCAGATAAACCGAAAAATTGATGAGCCGATTCGATGCGCGTTAAGATTACGTACGTATCGTGATTACCTCCGTAACTCCAGTCGACTGATTCGAATAATAAAAATATGATTGCGTGACGTTTGTTAACCCTACATTATTTGTATTTCTTTTTAACATAATTATGCGGGTGTTTTTTATACTCAATATTATTAATTTCTATTGTTCTCTTTGATGATTCCATTTTAAGTACAGATTGATCATACATATATAATAACACGGAAAGAAAGATTTTGCTAAAGTATCTAAAAATTTATAGGTACGTACAGATTTAAAAATAATTTTGTTGGACTTTTAAAATAATGATGTAGAAAACTCAAACATGACAAGCAATACTGCAAAAAATTTTGACTTTCCAGCAATCAATTTGAGTATCCTACATAATTATTTTGGTAGATTAACAAAGTTTACTTTCAGATCTGTATTAACTAAATTTTTAGACGCTTTATCAAAACCGTTCTTTCGGTGAATGTATAAATGTATAAATACATACAACATTCATACATTTGATGAATTTATAAAGCTGTATCCCGAATTTCCCACGCGAATAATGAAGGATTAGGTAATTAATACAATCACTTTTTGGTCGATCTCACTTGTCATTAAACTGTTATCACTAAAATGTATTCCATGTTATACAATTACTTGATCAGTCCCGTTTCATTGAGATCAATATGTCGGCGAACTCTTTCGACATATCGTGCATCCAATTCCGGATCAAAATCTCGTTTGCAAAATCAGTCGGCATCCCCCAATAAACTCTCGTTTCGTGGAAGCCATAAACCTTCATTACGCCCGCCCATTTAATATCTCCCCCTTCGCGTAACGAGCGGAACTTCGATCGTGTCCAGCGTCACGTCAACGATAGCCGCCCGTATTCGGCCCACTAAATCTCCGTATATTGAGAAGAAGGGGAGCGCACATTTATGTCCCAGTTACAATTCATGAATCTCGTGAGGGGGTGGATCTATATCGTGGCCTCGTTCGCGTAAACAAGTCGTCTCTCCTGTCGACAACTTCCACCTTATCTACTCAATTAGACAAACTACTTCTTCCACGATAAACATCGTCGAGAAGAGGGGGGGGACCACCCTTGGTCGCTCTTGTTTTCGACTCGTCCCCAGGTCGCCATCGATAGCTGTCTCGAGGAAAACTTTCAGATTTACTCGCGAGCACCGCAAAGAGATTTTCTGTGGAATAAATCTTTGGGAGATAACAGTTTTTATATACACAGGAAGAGATGTTATTTTCAATATAACAAAAATTTTATCCGAAAGAGAAGAGATGAAAAAAGCGGAAGAAAACGCTCTAGAAAGAGAGATAGGTTGTCAAAATCTCTTTCAATTTTTCATTGAATAACTGTGAGTCCTCTAATTATAATAATCAGCGTTAATAATTTTTTTGATGATCGAAATGATGTGTCCGATTTGAAACGTTCGCTTTATACTTCTTCAAGCGCACCGTGCCTATTGATGATAATAAATTCCTCGGCGGATGCAGTGGGCGTTCATGGTCGCCGCGGCATTTATCGTAATTGCCGGCGACACGTCGCGCTTCTTGCGATTTATCGCGGCGCCAGGCGCGCTCGGGCAGAAGTCGCGAAACGTCTGCGGGACTAAAAAATGCATCGCGATGCACCTGCACACGGCCGACCGCGCCGGCACCAGTAAGTAGTAAGGGCACGCGATGGTACGGCGCGGCTCCGCCGGGATGACGTCATCGCGGCAGTAGCGAACGTCGCCGAAGTCAGCCGAGACGGGAAACCCGAAGCCCGAAGCGCACCACCTACTTCGTGTCGACGTTCAGTCTGTCGCCGACCATCGAGCGGTTACGATTATTCTCTCGCGTGTGTCGTGGAAACCTCGTCGTACCCTCCTTTCTTTTTCGCTACCACCTCGATGCTCCGGCCACGTCCCGCGTCAGCTGGTCGTCGATTCGTCCAGGTAAAGTGAAAGGTGTTGACAGTGACCACCTGCAAGAGGCAGTGACCGAGACCATCCGCGACGGGGGGTGAACGGGGTAAAAAGGAAATTAGGTGGAGGAACGTTATCGATTCCCTTATTTCTAAATGAATAACAATCCAAGTGCGGTGGAAGTTGAGCTTGTGCCGCGACTGCCGTTGCACGCCGATCTTCGTGGCAGCTGACTGTAAGTCCTATTCTTTTCTATCGTGATTGCGTTACTACTTGTACACGACGAGCTAGACCGCAATGGAAATCATAGGTTAAATATTGATTTTTCGCACTGGTACCATCCGTCTCTCCGGTATCTAGCGCTCGTCTAACGCCACCATAAACTCGTCCATTTTAGATACGAATGTTCACTTTACTATTAGCATCTTCGTCTTACTTTTTTACGGTGAATATCAAATTTTTTAATTATACTCTACAATTCAATCCTGCTCATTAATGTTACTTGATTTTTATCACAATGATAAATTTATTAGACCATTAATCGTATATTCTTCTCTCGTTAGACCTACTTACGTAGGTCTGATCAATACGGATTTCTTTACTCGCCATAACTCAAAATGCACTTCGTTCCCGTTAAAAACTTTGATTAAACCGGAATACGAATAATTCATTTCTCACTCTAAACATCATTGATTTTGATTGCAATTTATTGTGATGTTATATCGATTTCAATCATATCCTACATGGAAAGAACAATTTTGCTGAAGAATCTAGTAATTTAGGTAGATACAGATCTAAAAATAATTTTGTTGAACCATTAAAATAATTAGAGAATGTAGAATGCTTAATTAAACATTGATGACAATGCTGCAAAAAGTTTTCATATACTAGCAACCTACCTTGAACACCTTACAGAATTATTTGATGTTCCAAACAAAATTATTTTTATATCGATATTTAGCTGAATTTTTTAACGCTTTAAAAAGAAATTGTTTTGTATACACAGAAAATTTATTTTGCTGAAGAATCTAAAAATTTAAGTAAATACAGATCTGAAAATAATTCTGTTGGACCATGAAAATAATATAGAAAATTCAAATATAAATAATGCTGTAAAAGGTTTTAGCGTTCCAGCAATTAGCTTAAGCGCCCTACATAATTATTTTAATAATCCAACACAATTATCTTGATCTGTATTTAACTAAATTTTTAGATACTTTAGCAAAACCGTTCGTTTCATAAAACATGGAGCTTTTAACGCGTGCTTAAAATGCAACGGTGCGAACAATTGTTTAAGGTTACCCCTCTAATATGGCGTTAATATGCACCGATACTCACCGTAAGGAGAAGGGAATGATTTCCAATTAAAAATTAGCATATATAAAAGCGATTTACTACGACTTCCGTTCGTGTTCGATACGATTGTGAATATCGAGGCCGCGAATCGTATAATTACCGTGAGATAAATTATCGCTGTTCGATTGCAAGCGTTTTAAGTTCTTTATCGCGTTGGGTTTGCCGTGTCGGCGCACATCTGTATATGATAATGCGCACGGCAGATGCAATTTCGATAACAATGCATTCCGATCGCTTAGCGCACGCTCCGGCTCTTGCGAGTGCGCGCGCGCGGGCAAATTCTCATCCCGAGACCCGCCGTTTTGCTCAGCACAGCGTGAAATGGATCGGGTAGCGGAAAATAGTTATCGAGCCGGCGCATACTGAACTGATACGCGACCGCTCGCAATAAAGCATTCTGCCGGCCTTCACGGAGACGCGTCGCGTAATTGTTAATAAATATCGTCGGAAAATAGCACGCCGAATGTCGAGTCCACCCGAATCGATCGTACATCGACTTCTCCCAAGGAAACGATTCTCATTCGCCTCGATTATTTTGTCGTTTGGAAAAATACACTGTAACTAATTAATTTCATGTAATGGCTCGTCCTATTGATTCGGTAAATAAAATGCTGTTTAATGAGGCAAGTTGTTGATATATAACAGTTGATGTTCCAATTTCAAAGCAGAACATTCTGTCAAATAGAAACACAAACTAGAAGTGCCGAACTTTAAATAAACGCTACATTAATCACGTAAAAATGTATACAAACCTTGTTTTATATCAAATACATGGATTTAGTTGTACCAAATACATGGAAAAAGAATGATTTTTGTTGGAGTATCGAAAAATGTAATTAAAAATATAAATCTAAATATAATTTTGATGGACTATCAAAATAATATGTAGGACGCTCAAGCTGGTTAAATTTTCTGCGGCATTGCTCATCACGTTCGAATCTTCTACATAGTTATTTTGATAGTCGAACAAAATTTCAGATCTGTGTCTATGATAACCTGCATAATGACCAATGCTGCAAAAAATGTTAGCATCCAACTTGAACGTTCTACATAATTATTTTGATAGTTCAACACAAAATTATTTTCAGATCTATATCCATCAATTTCGAGGTGCAAAATCGTTCTTTCCCTGTATTTCAGAAAAAAAAACACGCGATTTTAGATATCAAATATAACGCATCGTTTTTTAATCACAATATCGAAACAGAAGGGTTGTAAGTGCTATTTGTCGCTACTGTTCGTTCCAGACGATACAACACAGATGAATCGCAGACTCGCTAGATAGTTCTCCGAAGGATTGCCAATAAAATTTAAGACTCTGGACTCGTCTGAAGGATACTTCGAGTCAAAGAGAAAGAGTTTGTACCTCTCGTATTTCATTACTTAGTGTTACCAACGATCATCAGAGTTTACCGTAGTCTATCGTTTTGTTGTGGAGGGCAACGGAGGTTCATAACACAATGGGCTGAGGGAGAGGGAGGATGGAGTGCAAGGGCGACGGACGAGGTGGCGGCAGACACGGAAAGGGGTGGTCGATAAAAGCCGCCCTCGCGTGGCTGCATTATTATGTATAAAAGCACGGGGATTGCGCCCAGCTCGGTGACTTTAGCAGTCAGTCAGTCAGTCAGAGTCTCTCTCTCTCTCTCTCTCTCTCTCTCTCTCTCTCTCTCTCTCTCTCTCTCCTCCCCCTCCCTCCCTCTCCCTCTCCCCCTCTCTCTCTCTCGCTCTCGCTCTTTTTCCCTCTGTGCATAACGCGCTACAGTGCGCTGGCCGTGCACTTCGTCTATTTTGCGCGACGTTTAATAACGATGGTCGCGAGCGATTAAGCCGGAATAATTTCGTCGGCCGCGCGATTGGCGGTGAATCTCTCGTCGGCGCGTTATCATAATCGGTTTGTTCCTCACCCCGCGGCTTCCATTAACGCTAAATGAAAATGACAGTCAATGGTCCATATTATTAAAATTTAAATATTTCGACGGCAATGTAATTACATGCTCATGGCAATTGGTATTCGATACGGTCCCTATCGATAACTTTATTCTATTAAAAGCATTACATTTTAATTAACATTTGCATCAAGGGAAGAATTTTTTTTTTTAATTTTAATGCGTATTATTTAAAAACGTGTGTTATTAATGGAATCACAAAGTTAACTTTTATACTGTTTCAAAGCGAAAAATTGAAAATCGTTATGAAAGATTGCTTCTATATTTAATTCCTTCTTAGAAGAACAAATCTTTAATAAATGTTAATCCTACGATTTGGTCGTTAATCAATATAAAGATTGCTAATTATATCATATTGTAAAGATATCTTCGGGAAAATATCATGACATTTTCTAAAGTTTGGCAGGTAAATAAAACCGATAATCAATGAAGAAGCAGCGACACTCGTAGCTAATTTAAAAAGCGAAATGGACAGAAACCAAAAAAAGAAGAGATCACGTCCTGACGAGCGTACCTTCGTTAACTCACTCGGAAAAATTGCAGTTGAACGATAAACGAGACCTTTTTTTTTTAAAATCTTTTTTCAGCACCGGCGTTCACAATACAGGCGCTCTCGACCCAGCCTGACTTTGCCATTTTGCTTTCGCGACAATCGTTAATTAAAGCCGTCTAGGGCATTCGCGTTTCGCCAGACTTCTCCCCCGCTCGAGGGTGGCTTCCAGTAGGCCGACTCCGTCGCCGTCATCGACGTTCAATGGCGGCGTTAATCGCGTCTCGTCATCGGATTTTATAAGCTGCACTGCGGCGCGGGCTTAATGGAACTTGCCCTGGAATCTACATATGCACGCTTACTGTATCCACGTGGTGCATCAGCAGCAACAGCCAAGAAATGAATTAATGCATGACAGATGGGAAGAGAAAAGAAATTTTAGCCTATGCGCGAGTTGGCAGAAGGAATAGATTGTTTGTTGATAATTAATGGTCTTGGCACATAGCGTGATATATTATTATTGGCGAGCGAAACTTTCTAAATGTGCGAGACATGCAACAGTCGTCGTATACTCATAGCGAGCCGAAGCATTCTCCGAATTTTTTACAATCTACCGTTATTCAACTTATCGCGAGTAACTTATATCGCGGGAAATGATTGTTAAGTAATATGCGTTATACTGAACATACGCGGAAGTACACTGAAAAAAATTTCTGGTTGAAAATGGACGAATCAGAAATTTCTGGTTAAATTCATTAGAATTCTAGTTGAGATAACCGGAATTCTGGTTGATACTATATTTCTAGTAAAATCTACTAGAATTCTTATTTTTACCAGAATAATTATATTAATCAGAATTCTAGTTGTCTCAACTAGAATTCTAATAGACATAACCAGAAAATTCTGATTCGTCCGTTTTCTATCAGAATTACTATTTAATCCAACCAGACCATTTTTCTCAGTGTACCTAAAAATTTAGCTACATCGAGAAAAATTTCTGAAATTTGAAAATAAACGTAAACAGAAGATTCTCGCCATATTAATCAAAATTATATTTCAATTAGAATTATATAATAAAGTCAACAAAAAAATTCTGATCTGTGTCCATTTTTAACTATAATTCCAATTATTGTAACCAGACTTTTTTCAGTGTAGATACAGATCTGAAAATAATTTTGTTGAATTATTAAAATAATTATGTAGAACGCTCCTACATAATGAACAATGCTGCAAAAAATTCTGACATTTTGGAGTATCAGCTCTGAGCGTCCTACATAATTATTTTCAGATCTGTTTTTAGCTAAATTATTAAATACTTTGGCAAAACCATATATAAGGAATGATTCTGCTAAAGTATCTAAAAATTTAGCCACACTGATAAAAATTTACATAATTTTAATAAATTTGTTTGAACAGTATCTATTAAATATTTACTAAATATAAAAATATATTTATTCGGTCCAAGAACCATTAATTTGATTTAACAATCTTTTTTATTAAGTAAATATTTATTTATTATAAGAAAATGTTTAGTTGGCACTATACAAATAAATATTTAAATTTAGTATATTTTTTTGCACAGATATAATTTTGAAAATAATTTTATTTGGACCATCAAAATAATGATGCAGAACTAGTTGCTAAAATGTTAAAATTATTTGCAGCATTGTCTTCAACGTCTAAGCGTTATGCATAATTATATTGATAGTCCACACAAAATTATTTTCAGATATATATATCTAATTAAATTTTTAGATATTTTAGCAAAACTGTTTCTTTTCGTGCGTGTACTAACAATTTGTTGCTAAACTAAAAGAATATCAAAAATGCGATCATACTCATATTTCACTGCCATCGAACTCATCTTGAGTCACCTCGACTATGCGGGTCTCCGCAATCGTCGCGCCAAAGACGAGCGTAATCCCGCTTTCCTTCTAAAATTAGAATCCACTTCACACGTCTGATCCTGTCCCTCTTTCTCCCCTAACGTGGCGTCCGTCTTGGATCGCTTCCCATGTTCCCCAACCAATCTACTTTGTTCCCCTTTGATCGTCCGTTCCCTCTTTCTGACTCCCATATACCTTTGAAACAACGTCACTGGACTTCGTAAAGTCTACGTGTACATACAGGGTGTCCAGCAACGATCTCTCTGTTCCTTTCACCGGCATAATCCTCGATTGAAGTAGACTCTTTTTATTGTGATGAAAGTTCCCCTATAATTTAAGCGTCCATATTTCGTGTAGTTAAAGATAATGGCAGTGAAATGTAATACCGAAAAAATTTAGCATAATAGCGTGTGTAATATTCACGATGCATGTGGGGATAAGCGAGCGTGAATTATTATTCGCACTCTACCGTTATCTGTCACGCATTTTCTACCCGTGACGATTATACTGAATATTTTATTGCGGCGCATTACAATTGCATAACTGAACAGCACGGAAGCAAAAAGCACTGTATTTCCCACAAGGGAGATGCCCTGTTGCATTCTAAAATCGGAATTCGCAGAGATATCTCGGATAACAAAAAAAAACGGAATAAACTTATCTATCCAGGATCATGTAATTTTTAAACCTGGTTTCATTTAAGGGAGAACCGAGTATTCGATCGAGTTACATTCCCAACAGTTGCATCAATTTCCCGGGTCGATTTAAAGGTAGCTTCACATCCGGAATTCGGGGTCACTTTGACCCCTAAAGTTGGAATTATATAACTTCACGGGAGGCGCATCCAGGAGACAACTCGCTTCGCGGCAAGAACAGTTGGAATTCGGCGGAGTAGTTTGCGAATTCCTCGCGTTTTCTGGAACAAAGTTCGTATGTAGGCAGCACTGAGATCGTTTGGAGTAAAGCACGTGCGATGGTCAGGAGAATGTTTCGGATAGGAAAATGATACGTGGGCACACACAATTTATGTAGAACTGTATATCGACAGAAATTCTATTTAAACTATTTTTTATTTAGGGTGCGTTCCACGCCCGCAACGCTCGTAGAATCATTTTATCCTTGTTGTTTATCAAATATTAAACAACGACAAACGATGCTCGCGAGCGTTGCGAGCGTTAAGTGGAACGCAGCATTAATTATGCGACACAATCTATTTTTTTATGAGAAATCAATTAATTTCGTTTCTTGTGCACGAGTTATGCTTTTCACAATTACCCAGACAACAATTTGAAAAAGTTCAAATTCAGGACATAAGACATTTTTGCGAGGATTGTCTAAAAGCCTATATAATATATTCATAGTCGGTTTTTATTTTAAGATCGTTTTATATTATATAATCTCTTAAGATGCAGCTGTGTGATTGGGTCATGACATCTTAAAATTATATTTATACCGACCTAAAAGATATCCCGATTTTGGACTTCATGTTATTTGAGTACCCTTTCATTGGTAATGTGAAATTTTCAATCTTTGTCCCACAATCTTGATCTTCAGATTTTTACAGTTGTTCCGGATTCTATAAAAAATTCTTATATATTTATGAAAACTTTAACAATAAATTTTTACTATCACAGAAGTTGGATTATATTTTATTTATTTTTCACAGATTTACGTTTATCTACCAGAATTCACAATAAAAAAATCATCTACACCTTTAAAGTCCAACATTGTAGAGGCGGAAGGTTAATTATAGATATTAGATATCAAAGGATATTGATAATTCAATCCCTTAAGTTAAATAACATTTTACTATTTTTAACTTCCACGTGTGTCAAAATGTCAATGCATTTCTGTGGTTAAATTAATAAACAACGTTTCAAAGTAAACAACATCCATATTAACGTATACATTTAATAAATACTAAACTAAATTTGAGTTAAATTTAATACATTTCTTAGAGTTAAATTGTTTAACTCCATTGTTCTAATGAAATTAACGTATTGAATAGGAGCAGTGGTGACTTATGCATTGTTAAATTCGTAATGTCAAACTGTATCCAACTTGAGTAATTTTTAATTATTTTTCTAGATTATAAGAGCCACTGCTCTTACTCAATATATTATTTAACTAAAACAATAGAGTTCGACAATTTAATTTAAGAAAATATATTAAATTTGATTCAAATATAGTTTATTATTATGTACTAAGTACACATTAATGTGGACATTGTTTATTTTGAAATTAACCACTGAAATGGATTAATTTACATTTTGACACACATGAAAGTTAAAAATAACAAAATGTTACTAACTATGATTGAATTACCATTGCTTCTTTAATATCTAACACACACACAGTGTAGAAATAATTAAAAATAATTCAAATTAGCTGTAATATATGATATTATGAATTTAACAGTGCAAAACGAGTTAATCCTCGTGTTTTAACCGTTCTTAAGCACAAAACGCTTTGTATCGAACACTTTGTAACGTTTACTCGCGGGAAACTCTTTTGTGTTGATAGACCAGACTCGAGTGTCTCTAATTCTGAAGTACTCGGCCTCGACTTGAGGCAGGCCGGCGAGTAAATTAGATTACGCTTCGTTAGTATCGCGTCCGCTGAAAAGTTGAACGTTAGCATGGGCGAGCGCGCGGGCCGAGATTAATTATGCAAATTAATCCGCGTGACGCCGGAGTATTTTGCGAGCGAGTCGTCGGGCGATAATTTACCGTCGAGTTCTATTAGACCGCGTCTGCTGATTTACTCCCCGTTTCCTGGTCAATTACGACGCTTCTGCAGCGTTGCGTGAATTTATTACTCCGGAAACTTATACTCCACGGACTTATCCAAGGCTCGTAAAGATCGCGCCGTGGATTCTCGTCGAGGAGAACGTATAGTTGCTTCGTGTATCGAGTCGATGACTCTCCCCAGGAATGCATCGCCGCGTGCGTTTTCACGATTGCGTAACGGAGCCGGAGTAGAAATTATCGTGGGTTCGTTATGACGTGTACGGTCGGCGTACGGCGGTAGTCACGGAATGCCGGCGATTACCGCCGTCGTAATTATGTAATAAGCGTAACAAAATAACGGGGCCGGTCCGATTTGCATAATAACATCCCGACGAAATAGCCGGCACGAGTCGTTCGGACTCCGCTCCGCTCACTCACTTTAAATCCGCATCGCCCACACACGCTCGGTATTTAATGCAAAATTTCTCACCGAGAACCTTGCTCTGAAAGACAGCGGAAACCGCTCGCTCGTCCGCTTAATCCTAATGCTGACGGCATTAATTGCTGACAAACTTAATTAATTTGCGACGCCTAAAGGCGCGATGTACAGTCGAAGCCGCTTCGAATCATTCAGCGTCGACTTTACGATCCTCATAAAATATCCGCAGTTTTCCCTTTCTCCTTTGGTCTCGTTGGTCGTAGGTAGTAACTAGAACCGTGTGTCTGCTTTCCATTAACACCCGGAAAGCATTAGGTACCGGTAATGGTAATAGAGGCTCTACGATAACAGCAGGTGCACAGATACTCACCGTCATCCCCACCACAAGTAGAGATTACCATTACATCTTTAACGCGTCGTAAACATTGGCGATATTGTTTTTCGTATTGTTAGTTGATAACGAATGCCACTCGTTTGTATCCTAAATTATGAAATTAACTAATTGCTGTGTTGCATGAATTACAATCGAATGTAGGTCCGGTTAACAACGAATTTAATCGCTGTCGCATAGCACGGTAAATTGCAGATCGATTTACCGCGAGTTACATCGTGTGAATTGCAATCGAGTGTACTTTCCTCTCGACATTTATTCTAAATTTAACCTGCCATTTATTCTAAATTAAAAAGCAGTCAGTTACTTTATATTAATAACAATATTAATATAAAAAACATTGAAGACGTTTCTTAAGGATATATTACTACTGGTATTTTTTAACAAAATAATATTAGAATCCGAATTAAAAATGATTTCAATAAGAAGTAGATATGTTTTTTTAAAAATAATTAAGATAAAATGAGAAAATTTTTATTTAAACTATAAAATTATATTGTTAAATATTAAATGTTGACCTTATTATATGTACATATATAAAATTTATTTTTATTCGAAAAGTATAAATTTTTAATTCTGCTCACTTTTTGCAAAAAATATACATTTGAAATATCTTTAATAAATAAATATATAATATATATGACAGCTAAATAAATTAAATTATTATTTTATTCTGAAGAAATTAGATTACTAAAGTTTAAAATTAATCAGTTGGAAGTGCTGCCGATCTAGAGATTTCTATTTCAGTCGCGTGCTTGGTTTCGAACGACGATCGTTAGACAGACTCTCGATGATTTTAAACGCGAGCCTCTCGTTGCTGCTGCAACTTTTCCACGCGCGATAATCATTGCCTCTCGAGACGCTCTCGAGACGGATATTTCTGTCCTGACCAATACCGTCGCGCGAATGAACCTTCAACCGCTGGAGAGACCTTCGGGGGCTCTATAATGGTACACGGATACGAATAAAAGAAAACATCCGGGTGGTCCATTATCTTGCAAGAGCCGTGCCGTGCGGCTTGGAAGTCGATCGCGCGACCGATAGTTCACGGTGAACGTACGGAATAATTATTCTGTTGCGACGCGAGTATACTGAGTGCCGCAAACATTGTCATTTATTTTGATAAGATCTGGCAATAATCATAGTTGTATGTATTACACGTATGAAATTGGATATCTATGTGTGACTCATGTTGAAACCGAACGGTATTCTCTTCAGTTCCGCTTCCGTCGTCCGTAGCGAGAGAGATAGAGAAAGTGAGCGATGCTTTCAACACCGTGTATACGCGAGTCTGTCACGAGCGGTTATATTGGCGTGCGACCACGCCTCAGATCGTATCTCAATGCCCTGAATGGCCAGTTAGAGATTAGACTGGTAGTTATCGATGATCGAAACGCTCCGGTTGCACAAGTGTCTCTCGCCTCGCTCAAATGAAACCAGTGATTTTTTATTGCAATGTTGCGCCTACAACATACGAAACAATACGAAATAGACAAAGCTTGCTATCAGAAATTACTTGGTTTCCTCAGCTCTTTATAGCATGATAGCGCTCAGGATGAGAAAATAAAAATAGGAAATTGTTCCCCTAGCATGAATATAATATTAGCCAGGCTATATAAATTAAATGGCAATATATTTTTACCGATGACCTGTAAAGACTTCGTCTCAATCAAGAAAACGAACGTTTGATGAATGGAAACGTTTGTTGGCCGGCGCGCGCGCCTTTCGCAACAGAAATGCCGACAGAAGGAGATGCAGTCGCGATAGCGTGAAGTATGAGGAAATTACGGTGAAACCGACATCACGTTGCAAGTCACATGCATGCGCGCGCGACGCGTCCATAAATCCCGGAAATGGAATCCCACCCACCGGTCCGCGTACCGTCTTCCGCAAGGACTCCTTTTTCTTCCGGGGGACACCTCTTTCTCTCCGGTAATACCTGCAGGACGTAATCGGTGATCCCCAGAAAGTCGGCGTGCTTGATAAGTCCTCCCACGTCGGGCTTTGAAAAAGCTCCAGCAGTTTGGAGACCGAAAAAACGGCGACAGAGGAAAAGAGTGAGTAAAGGGGGGAAAGAGAGCGAGTAAAAAGGAGGAGAAAAGACAGGAGAGAGAAAAGACGAGGGGAAATGATAGAAAGAGTAATGTTCCGAGAGGTCTTGCCAGGATGCCCAGCCGTTGGAGATTATCGGGCTAAACTGAAATCCGGAGCGAAGGCGCTCGTAAACGCGAACGAATCGTCCTGTCCAGGATGCAGGGTGTTCTCCTGCAACCGCCAATAGCTTCGTCCTGGAGATATATGCCGGCAGAGGGACTAAGGGCTAAGGACTCCAGCGATAATAGTCTTACACGGATGTTGGAGAGATCGGTGAGATCGGATCCGCATAATTCTCACGTAGGAAGAACATTCCGCTAGAGATCCTCAAGTAAGAAATTGGACACCGTTTAGACAACTTCTGATTGGTACACCATATTTTTCAGGATCTGCTTAAGACAGAAGAAGATAGATGCACATAAGATAGAATGAGATGCGATATCTTATTCCGTCTTATCTGTCTCATTCTAGCTTAAGCAAGTTTTGAAAAATATGACGGACCAATTATGTATGGGGTGTTCAAACTCTGAGAATCTCTACATTCCATGAACTCTTCGTGCTTTCGGCAACGCAATTTTTGTACCGCGATCGATTATTACTGCCGCTGCTACAATTTGTAATGCTGTGTGAAACGCGCAATGCGCTCTATTAATATTCTATTGATCCCGAGACATTTAATATTCACACGTTTATTAGTATTCGATATCGCGGAGAGAACTGCCGCGGATGCAATCGGTCGGATATCAAATATGAAAAGCGCGATGGTGCCGCAAAATAAAATGCAATCCGGCGCGGATCGATACTCCCAGTATAAAAGCGCGCAGCCCGACCTTTATAAAAAAACACGCGTACATTTTTTCTTTGTGAAAAAAATTTCCCCGCTCTAGACGTTGATTCGTTTTTGATTGCATTTTATCGTGCAAGTTAGATTAGAGTCTGGCAGTACGCGAGTTGATCCACTAAGTGAGTAAAACTAAAGATCTTGCCTGGAAGAGGCCGATTTTAGAAGAAAGAAAAAGCGGAGTTTTCGGGTTCCGTAGAAAAAAAGAACAGACTCGTAAAGTGGCAAGAGGGGAATGGTCGAGGTTTTTGATGAACAAAAAAACGTACATCTCTCGGCTTGGAACTTTATTAACCGCGTTTCGCGCAAATTCCACGACAGAACGACCCGCGACCAATCATAAAGGTTTACTGGCTGCGGCCGGTGCGTAAAAAAAAAGAAGAGAGAAAAATATCGACGAAAAACATGGACGATTATAATACGTCGTAAAGGACCCTGTTGTGGACCGCGAGAATTTCACGACGGCGGCGCGATGATGAAGCGATAAACACTCGGTAAACGTCAGACTTCTGGTAGCAAGTGTGCTCTAACGTTCATTCCCGTGAGATGACGAAACGATCTTGTTACCTCCAGTATAAACAGGTTTTAGAGGCGATTTGCCCGGGGTTTGTCTTCATAAGGCGGGACGAATCTGCGATCGCGAAGGCGCTCGTTATAGGCGTTAAGCATGAAAGGCATTAAATCACGGGAGTACGTGAAGGAAAATTAGCGGCATAAACACACGCCCCTACGAAGGGGCGAAATTATGCAAGTGGAGATTATCTTGTTAAATGTGAGATTACTCTGTTTAAACTGCGAGATTTTACGGAGAAACGTGGCATTTAAAAAATTCATCTAAATACGGATTAACGCGAGGGTGAGAAATTCCTCGACATTATTATAGCGACCATGATGAGACGCTATTTCCTAGCTAAGAACGGCGATGAAACGAGAAACGGGCACTATAGTTTACTGTGCCTAAAGCAGACGTTGTTACTATACCGTCTAATAAAGTTATACCACGTCCGATAAAAATTTTACGGTGCTAATAATACACGCGGAATTTTTCGCGCTTTTAGTATCGATAGTTTACACGTCGATACCAATTTATCCGCGATAATTTGTCAAACACTGTAAATTGTAAGTCCATTTCTAATTGTGTAAGCGTAGTTGTAAGTGATTGTAATTGTAAGAATTAACCAATCACAGTCGAATATGAGGAGAATATTCGACTATGATTGGTCAATTTTTATCTCTCCTTTTTTTACGCACCGGCCGCAATTAGTAAACTTCTATGATTGGTCGCAGGTCATTCTGTCGCGAGAATCTGCGTGAAACGCGGATAAGCACGATTAATAAAGTATACAAGATTTTTTTTAGATTTTTATACAATATAAAAATCTGCACTGAAGCTCGAACACCCAGATTACGGATGGAAGATGCAAAATTTCACATGGCAGACGCAGGGTGTTAAGAATATAATTTTTACATATATTCTTCTAATAGCTAATTTAATTGGACGCACTCTATACACATTACAGCTGTTGTAAAAAAATTGACGAAAGATATGGGTTTAATATAAACATAGAAACCGGTTATATAAATCGTGGAATCCTCATACATTTTGCGCTATTAGAGATAAAGTATGCATTTTATAATTCTAAATATTTACATTTCATTTATTTATATATATATATATATACACTTAGATTAAATCAGCATATAGATTAAATCAATGGCTTTAATGTGAACCAGAGCGCACTAATGCGTCCAACCGAATTTACTGTAAATGATCTAGCAGAAAGAAAGGAGAACAATAATTATCTCAGAGAAAACATTGTAAATTCAGTCGAACTATTTTTGAGGTCTTTCTCACGGACGTGACTCAGTTCCTTTCATGAATTGGCTATTTGTGGGAATTGAGTCATTTATCGGAACATTCTCGTCACGAAGCGTGCGTAGATCGGCGTCTTTCAATCGTCGCTTGACCTTGCTTTCAACTCTGCAAGCTTGGGAACTCTGTTTCTCTTGATTTTTCCTAACGAGCAAGAAACATTAAACCTACTAAACTTGGCGATGTATCTCGAAAAAATCCGCACATACTTTCTAATTTATTATTAGAGTTTCTAATTTATTATTAACTCGTCCCGTTTTTTCTCTCTCTCTCTCTCTCTCTCACACATTTTAATTTATTACTTTCTATATTAGATCTTTCTCCTCACTTTCCTCCTTTCATCCTGTCGTTATCCATTCTACTAAATTTCATTTTTTACAAATTCAATATACGTATATACCTATTTAAATTCTGTTTACGTTCTACCTAATTCACATTTTGTTTTATAATCTATTCAGTTTTTATTTTACGATCTTTTTTATCCCTTTTCTAATCATCTTGTCTTTGTTACTAAGTAGGCTAAAAAGTATCATATTAAAATATCATACTAAAAAGTATCAAATTAAAAACGCATATTTTGTATTTAGTTGATTCAATGTTGAGACAAATTCCTTCTACGTCTTGGAGTGAGTCACCAGTTTTATTGTTAATTTGAAACTTGTTCAATAGAAATATTTATAAGATAATTTAATGTTTCGAATAGATTATAACATCAAATCTGCTAATCTAATGGTGATTTTTTCTTTGACATGAAGGGATTGATATTTTAAATTTGTTTGCTGAAAGTGGTTCCAAAACCATCTTCATGAACTGAAACGTACTATTTTTGGAATAAAGATTCTATTTTTGGATTGAAGAATTAAGATTGCGTATTAGTTACCACGCTGACTCTCATTCGCCCTGGTTTTGGAGTTTTTGATTATTAAATTATTAATTTTTTTCTTATACAAATGTTTTAAAAATAAGTATGCATATTCATGATGCTATAATATCTCATACATTGTTGCAAAATTACAATCTTTTTCCCTATAGGCCCCCTCCCCCCTTTTTTTTAGACGACACTTTCTCGGAATTCGGTCGGATATCCGGAAAATGTCGAATATCCGACTCAAAGAAATTGCTTTCTTCGATATCAGATATGCGGAATCCGGTAATTTTACGATCTCGTGTATCCCTAATTTATACTCTTTGCAATTACCCGATTCATTCGAAATTAATCTAATGTGTAGTAAAAGTTATTACGATTTACTTTTGTGTTATGTGATTCACACTTTTTACTTCACTTTTTCAATTATACGTATTTTATTCCATATTGGCGGTATGAGAATGTAGCGATTCGTAAATTAATGATTTTTGCAAGAAGTTCTAATAGTAGTTTAATTGCAAGGCCACTGAATGTATTTGGAGAAACCACGAGCAAGCTCTCTCCGAAGCTCTTGAGACTTCCTCCCATCGGATCGGCCAGAACTTAATTACCTCGGCGGGCTGTATACGGCACCGCCAGCCACTCGAAGGGTGAAAGAGCCATAGGGAATACCCTCCCTAGTTTCGACAAAGCCTAGCGATTCTATGTGTTCTAGGTACCCAACCTATCAATAAGAGACCAAGCCTATAACTCCATAACACCGCACGTTATAGAAATAAAACAGACGTATTCGAATATAGGTTCTGGTATCGGCCTGTCCATTCGCAATTCTCGGGGATGATTTCCACGGAACACGTTTGCCGATTGCTCGTCGATCGTGTCGACAAAGTTGATCTCTGTCAATCAAGCCAAAAAGACGGTGAAAATGACGGCGGCTTCGTCGATACCACAGCGATCTGTATCGTCTGTTCGATGTATAACGTGTACTTGCATGCATATACATATGCGTGTGTATGTACGGTGGTAGCTGTGCGCTCGAAATGGGGTGACGTTGGCGGGTGAGCGCCGCACAGTGGTCGAGGGGTTGTGCCGTGGGGCAGAGACGTGAAGGGTGGGTTGGGTGGTTGCTGGTAGTGTGTATTGATCGAGCGAGGAGAGGAACAGCCCGACTCTCTTTCTCTCTTTCCCATTCTCTCTCTCTCTCTCTCTTTCTCTTTCACTTTGCACCACACTCCGCGTGGACGTCCATCTACCTACACGATGTTTCGGCCGTGCGCCACTTTTTCCTCTCTGGGCTTTCTCACTTTTTTCCCTTCTCTGTCCCTTTCCCTTTTAACTCCCTTCGCGCAAATCACCCCTCGCTGATGTCCACGTCACAGTCGATCGGCCGTTGTTTCTGCCGATCGACAAACACCGACAGCGAATTACAGACACCCAGGAGAGTCGATTCCGACCTCCTCGACACTCTGCAACCTCTACGTGTTTATCTTTCCTTTTCTCACTCTCTCTTTTTCTCTTATCCGTGGTGAAACGTTTGTCGGATTCCATTAATAGGGGAGAACCGATCGTTACTGTGTGAATACACTGACAGAATGCAGGGCGCGTTAAGGATCGATGCGGTACAAATCCAAAGGAATATAAACTCCTTCGAAAGATAAGCCGTTATTATGACGTCAGTATTTAAGCTATTTTTTGTGTGATTTTTTTTTTTAATTTCATAATGTGCTTTTTTGTGCTTTATAATTACGGAAATGATTCCTTTCTATCTCGTGCCTTACCTGACAATTTAATTCACGTTTCCCTGAAAAGGGCCGCGATTTATGACGATAGTAATGTAATCAGAAGATAATGATCCACGTTCTCGAGCAGAAACCATAAAATTACGAATACTGTAATCATAGTGCCGGCAAGATAGACACGAGCGGAAAAGGGGGTCCGACGTAATTTACGGCCCAGCCAGGTGCGTCAGAAGTTGCTCACCTTACGACCTAATTGGGTTTAATTACATCTGACTGAAAGTTACGGCGATGCGCGCGTGTACGCGCCGCGCCGGCTGGATTACAATTACCGTCCCGTGGCAGCTGATTTAAGTTGTACCGCGATCAGTTTATCTTTACTCCTTGCCAGGTAGCGCGATATATTGTTAATTTCCAAAATTTTCGTGTGTATGCGCGTGTGTTTGTGTAGCACAAATAATTAAAAGAAGTTTTTTAATCCTTCATTGGCAATGTGAAGTTTTTTATCACCTTTCATCCGCAAATCTGGTTCTTCAAACTTTACCCTTCATCCGCAATCTAGGTCTTCAAACTTTAGTACATATTTTTGTATTGTGCCAGATTGTATACAAATTTGAAAAATTCTTACACGGAAAGAACAATTTTGTTGAATTTATCTAAAAAAAACTTTAGATAGATACAGATCTGAATATAATTTTATTGAGCCATCAAAATAATTATGTAGGAAACTTCAACATGATGAGCAATACTGCAAAAAGTTTTGGCATTCTAGCAATCAATTTTAGTGTCCTACATAATTATGTCGATAGTATAACAAAATTATTTTTAAATCTGAATCTAACGAAAACTGTTCTTTATATATGCTTATGAAAGTTTCAATAACGAGTTTTTATACTATCGCAAGAGTTTTAAATTATATTTTACTTATTTTTTTATATTGAATTCTCATAATTTTCTCTATATTAAATTTATATTAAAATTTTTATATTAAACTCTCATAAATTTACGACTAAATTTATGAGAATTTAAAAAATAAATTGTGCCTTTAATGTCCAACGTTGCCAGTGGGGAATTAAGTTTCAATCCCATCAACGTTTCTTCTTTTTTTTATATATATTTATAGATATCTCCCCATTTCATATTACAAGATGTTCCGTTATCACATTGCCATCGATTTACGACCATTCGAGACGAATCTCAGAGTGTTTCAGCCGCTCAAATTGACCGCGTCGTCGTCCACCGAGGCGATCATTGATCTCATAACACTGTACGGGATACATTGATCGATCGATGCGCCCGGTGTCAATAACCCAATATTCCAGATACTATACAGTCGCAATACCGCCAATCCCAGGATTAACGGCATTAATAACGATCCTCGACTATAACGTTATCGCGAGAACCGAGTTAACGTTCCTCCAAAACGAATTACGTCAATGCGTCAATATCGCGATTTCATTTCCGATAAAACGCTCGTCGGTCCGTTCGATTCAAACCTGACCAGGATATACGACATTACCGGAATTAATTAATAACGCGTTTAATAACCGAGCACGTCACGCCGCTCATAATGTTTGTAATTCGATAGATCGTTGCGTTCCGATCATTGGGCGGAACCAATGTATCTGGAGATGAATGCAACGACGCCAAAAGAATTCCCCGGGTGTTAATCGACGATGGAATTCTCGCAGACACATTCGATATCTCGTCGATCGTAGAGATCCTCAAGTAAGAGATTGGTCCATATGTTTGGTCCGCCATATTTTTTAGGATCTACTTAAGATAGAAGGAGATAGATTACGCATTTGTTTTATTCCATCTTGTAGGTCCTAAAAAATATGGCGAATCAACCGTATGTATGGTTTGATTCGCCATATTATCCAATTTCTCTTTAGCACCAATTAAAAGTTGTCTAAATTGTCCAATTTTTTAATTGAGAATCTCTAGTTCATTGTTCTTTCACGCATCCCTAATATAAAATATAAAGATACTCTCTCGAAACTTTTGGCAAATTTCCAAGACACCCCTCATATCTAACCCACATATTTGTACAAAATTGTCATTTGGCTTCGCGTGTCGTACGTTGTTATCGTTCACATCGCCTTTTTTGGAAATTCAATTACGTTTTGCTCTTTCCTTTTATAGAGGCACCTTTTCAAAGTTATTTATTCTCGTCTTCAAGCAGCCTTTTTCGATCACGCTCGATATTTTCTCGCCATTGTAACATGCGGAAAGAAGTTTGAAAATTTCTTTCCAAGCACGCGTTGCACACACGCAGTTGGTAGTTTTCTCCTGTTACAAGCGATGAGAAGTAGGTTCACCAATTAGCGGCACGTATAAGAAATTATTCCGATTATTATCGGGCAATTTTAAGAAAGTCGCGAATACCGAGTGTGTATCGATGCATCCACTTGATTCTTAGGTAGGACTATTTAGTTGTGATACAATAATAGCAGAAACCCAAACTCTTGTTAATAATCGTGCAATCTTCGTTAAAGGAAATTGAGACTGATCGCCGATAATACGGAGACGACCCTTACGCTAGACGGGAGGGTGGCAGAAGGGTTAAACGAAAGGGGAGAAGCAATAAGTGTCACGCAGCTGCACCTGCGCGACACGGGGTAAAATTTTAGATAGACTCTCAACAAAACAAGAATGCACTTTAGTAATTTTATTAATCATAAAATTTTTATAAAAATTAACGAAATTGCTTACCATTTAATTTCCTACTTAGATTACGTATAAAATAATACCTTTTCGACAAAATTATGATATCTAGTCGATCAATGTAACATAAAATTACAATTATATGATTCTATCAAAACTTAAAAATTTAAAGGGAAACGATGATACCGTTCTCCTTGCGCAAACATTTTTATTTCCGCTTACCCTAAACTTTTAACATCGAAGTCCTTCGTGCGAAATAAGTCAAGTCGGTACCGAGGAAAAGTTTTCGCTTACGGACTCACGTAGTTGGTTATAATCCTGCCGATTAAAGGCCTCGAAGTCGAGAATCCGTATTCCTTGAGTGCGTTCAAAGGAAACGTGGCCCTTAGGTACCTCCTCTAATGCCCGAACGATACTCAAGAGAGGCAGCTGGCGTTAGTCAGCAAACCGCTCGACTAATCCCTTAATTACTTCGACATGGTTAGCGACCCTGTACTAACCACATCGGTGCCTGGCACTGTTCCCCGATCGTTAATTAAAATGCCTTCCTTGCACTCACACGATTCCCATTCGCGAGAAAATGCGTGCATTCGCTCGCAGTAAGAGTGCATCCCAGACTAAGCGGACATAAAATACGTAACATTTTATTTTAACAGCACTTCGAATCGACTTCATGGATATTGCACTCAGATTGTGTCATACAGTTTATAAATGTATCAAGTCAAAATGTATGTAAAAGCAGAGATATATATCCACATAATAAAACATTGAACATTGAAAGTTATTAATTATTTAGGATTGAGAAAACGATGTATCGTGAAAATAACATATCGCACTTAATTAGAAAAAACATATGTAAAATGGAAGATAGAAAGAAATATCTGTAGAAATATACAATAAAGTTTACGCTGAAAAAAATGTTCTTGTTAAACCAGCAAGAATGACGTTTTGGTGAGACCAAACAGAGTTTCTTATGACAACCAGAATACCAAAATGCCATTCTTGGCCCTTTTGTTAGTTTAATTAGAATATTTTTCTCAGTAATTAGAAGCTCAGCTTAAACCTTAAATCTCTCGAATTCCTTAAATCGCTCAAATCTCTTTATGACGAAATGATATAATATAAAAGCGATTCGAGTGAATCACGAAGGGAATCGCGTCGTTTAAGGATTAATAAGCGAGCAGCGCAATCACGACAGACATTGTCATTATCTCACTACTACGATTCATTCCCCTTGTAATGCGTTGCATGAACAATGCTGATTCAGGTACGGCTGCGAGGGTGTGGCGGAGTCCGCTCTCGTCGACGACACCCTCAATGGGAATCCCCGCTCGTCGTCCACGTCGTCGTCGAGCGCGATCCTGCCTCAGTCTCACGCCCTTCAGTCGGGATCCGCGGGATCGATCGACGCTGCGGACACTTCCGGGTCGAGAAAGTACGTACGAACACACCCTCGTGGTCTCGTGATACCCCATCCCTCTCTTGCAGATTTTGATCCGCTTGCCATCACCCGTCCCATCGCTTCTCTTTTGTGTGCCCAAGTTGTTGCTTCTGTTTGTTTCACTGTAACGAACGGCGTACTCGTCGAAATGAAACGCCCCGTTTTCTCGTAAGCAATCCTATGCAGATTAAAGCCGCTGTTTGTAGACGATGTATTCGCATTATCGCTTACGGGATGCTGTACAGAGTACTACGAAGGGATGGAATCGCGAGCGTTAAACCACACTGGAAATTCACACTGGTGTCCGAGAGACACCACTCTGCTTGCTTTGATTAAACCACGATATTGTATCGCATGTTTTCCACTGTAAAATTTTTCCTTCTTGTTTTTCTATAAAGCTGCCATTAGAACTGCTCAATATTATTGTACTATTATTTTATAATATTATTGATGTTCTCGCTTTAACCAATTCAAAACAAATAGTCTGGAGACTCAATTTAACTTCCAGGGCAATAATATTGTGCAATATCAAATATTATGCAATAATATTAATTATTTAAGAGCCGCTTATATGAAATGTTGGATTTATTTTTTAAATTAAAATAGACAAAAATTTACATAGATTATTAAACATCAAGATCCACTTTAATCGAATATAGAGTTCTTTCTCTTATTTATGTTATTCATTTATCGGTTCCTTTTCTACTTATTATTATTTATTTTTGAAACACATGATTTGTCCCGCAATCATATAGTATATTTTAAGGCGAAATGCATAAGAATGTATATCACGGAGCACAATTTCTTGCAATTTTCGCCGCTTGTACTTTCATATACAGATCTCTCTTGGCTTCTGTACGTTGATCTTAAAATAAAATTCTATGCCCCGTTGATATACATTGAACTTTCAAGCTTTCATATTACAAAGTAAATTAGACTTTTTAAAGGCTAGAAATTTTGCTTTTTTTCTTCGTACTTTGTTTTAAAAAATATATACTCTGTTCACGATGAAAGTAAATGAATAGCTGGATCAAATGCAACAGAAAAACGCGAGTGTTGGCTTGTGCCAGGCTTGCTTTGAATTGCACTGGCCTTCGCGTGAAATTGTTGTCACAATCACATTTCTCCACTGACGTTGCGTTGCTGCAATGCGTGATAAATGAACTATGTTGAACAGTTCTGAATGATTATGTACCATTGGATTGTCCTGCAACCACATTATTGTATGAAGTAATATAGACAAACCAAATAACAAGCGTGAACGAGCATGAATGAACAACTTGCTTCAGTAAGTTCCAATGACAGCAATATGTTCGCAATGCGAGTTTATTATTTGCTTCATCTAAGGTAAACGTTCTAGTGACCGGACATGTTACGTACTACGTCCTTTCTGGACATTTATACGAAATTTTATATATTTGTTTATATTAAATATTATTAATCTCAAATGCTTTCTAAAATACAATATTATAATTTAATTGTTATCCTTAAATATACAATTAAATTATAATATTGCAATAGAAAAATATTTGGAAAATTAATAATAATAAATTTTATACAGACGTCCGGCCTTTGAGACGTTTAACTTGGCTTGATTTTAAATTCAAATTTCAAATTTTTTTCATATTTTTTTTAACTTAAAAATTATTTTGCGTCTGTTTGTAGAATATATCAAGTGAGAATACTCTTGAAATCTTTTTCCCTCTTAGAGAATGAGCTTGACGGACACCTGTTACAATCTCTTCACCGACGATTTATCCTTAGTTATTTCAACTTTGTATAGAGTCCTCGGTTCCTCACGAGCGCACGGTACATAATTTTACATCGTTTCCAGCTACGAAAGCGTAATTTCTCTTCGTCCTCTCTCGCAAAGAACGTTTTACTTTAAAGCCTCCGTAAATAATCTCCTGCCGCGGCCGACTCGTGTCGCAGCCAGCTTCGATTAGCACGCGAGGATTTTTCGTGGCGGAGCGATAACGGGGACTCTTTTGCGGTGAATCGATAGCGCGGTTTACGAGTGAGACGGCACAGCCGATCAGACGACTTAACAAGCGGAAATCAATTTGTCATTCTACCGTACCGTGGTCGATGACGCGTTCTCGCGAATGCTTAACAAAATGACCGAACGATTCCGCGAGACGTATACACGGCCGGACAACGACGCAATAAAGCAAACCGCTTATTTCGGCGATCGTGATTCGCCACGAAATGTCGTGAACTGGAATTCCTCGAAGTCACGCGAACGCGACCACAATCTCGCTTCACGAAGTTCCGCGATATACGATGACGAGGGGAAGAGAGAGAAAGACCAGAGAGAACTTCAATGGATATCGCGTGACCGCCTTATGACGCTGCGAGACGAATTTAAACAAATCAAACGCAGTCGAGCCAGGAATAGTAATCGTCGTTAAATGAAATTTTTGGATTCAAAGCAGGCCGATAAAAATGACTAGACGTTTCTTCGAATCTGCATATCGCTATGATTGAATTTGTAACTTGCACTGTACGAGTATGTTATATCGCTAGTTTCCTTGTTGAACGAATAAGATCTGTAACTCTTTGTTTCCGTTGCGGTTCTTACAACTAGTTGTATCAATTTTTATTGATGCTCTAGCTAGCCTTGACTTTTTATTTTTCTTTTCTGTATCGCAAATGCACGTAAAAGAACGCAAGAAGTTAAAATATTTTTACAAATGTACATTCATGGCTCTAGGGAAAATGTATCTCTTGTGCTAGTATTTCTTATTGCTTGTGATTGTATAATAAGAAAAATTATGAGTATGCTTGTTTAAAAAATCAGACGACGCAAAGACTCTCTAAAGTCTTAGATACAATAAAAAAGCACAAGCAATAGAAACAAGGAATAACAGACTATTATATAGCACCCTTAATCGAATTTAATAACATCTGTATGAAACTGATTAATCACAGTCCATTCTTCAGAGAAATAGTCATGATAGGCCTATTATTTCAACTTATCAAAAAATGTGTAGTGCACAGGACATGGTTTCTGATAAGTTGAAAACTGTTATTTCCTGTTCCTAGTACTTGCGTTTTTTCATTTTGTGTAAGATTTTAAAGACGTCTAAATTCTCGAGACTTTTAGGCTAATGCCCAATTTCTTCACCTCTAGATAACTTTATCCAAGAGATATCTCCCAGAATACAATGGAGATATCTCCTGGATAAGGTTATCCGCAACTTATCTGGAAGTGATAAAATTGGGCATAAGACGTCTTTTGGACCAAGACTTGTATTACTTGACTATTCAATGGACATTGCGACGATAGTGCAACTTAACCGAACTGCGAGGTGAACTGAAACGTTCCTTGACCCTGGTTTTTCTTGGCTTTGCACTACAGTTATTGCGAGAAACCCGACAACGAGACCGCAGAGATGGGCGGCGTGCCGCATGTGGAGGGTGGCCTGAACAGCGAGCTATACGCAGTACCAGTGAAACGACGACAGCCAAAGGACCAGAAGAACAATGCGATTCTGCAGAACAATACCCAGGAGAAACCGGCGGACATGGACAGCACCGATTCCGAGGATAAGGACGAGAATCTGCCGCCGGGCTGGCAGAAACACGAAGGTAGATATTGGAGTAGAGTTGCGTCAAATAGTAAAAAAAAGAACTTGTTTCAAGTAATCGAGACAATTGCTTCAATCATTTCTTGTACTATGACACACACAAAATTTAAACAATAGCAGTAAGCAAATCAACATTTTGGATTTGTTACTGAGCTCTCATATAATATTACTGCCTTACATTCTCTGCTGTGATTAGTCGATTCGTTTACTGCTTACGTTTTACTGTCTTGCGTTTTTTATCCTATGGCTTTAACTGCAATAATTTTTGTAACGCATTAGGAATTTATCATCTTGAGAAATTGTGTCAAATCTATTAATTATATTGAGATAAAAACAAGGTAGAAGTGGAGGGAAATGTTAATGTAGAGATAAAACTTTTCTAGATTCTAAAAAATTGTTTTCGAAAGTTGAGCATTTTCTCGGAAAGTTCCGGACAATCGAGATATCGATGCTGGAAAAAGCTCGTATTTAACGCTAAATGCTGTGCGATTATCGGTTCACGATAGCGATGAGTACGATTTTCGTATCAAACCCGTGTTTCCGTAAACGTGGCAGGGATTTAGATAATACTTGGTAGAAAAGAAATTGCTAAAGTAAAGAGATAACACAATATAAAAAGAATTAAGTTAAAAATATTATTTAAGCAGAGGTATACAATATCAGGTTTTTATTTTCTCAATTTTTCTTATCTTTTTTTTATTTATGAAAATATATTGACAAAATTAATAATCGATAATTAAAGTTATCACGACTATCATAAATTTTGGCTTTCGAATTTTATTGATGATCGGATCCAATGCTATTTTAGATGAGAATGGACCTTATTATTGGCATGTGAAAAGCGGAAATATACAGAGAGAACCGCCAGAGGCTCCTCTACATTTGAAAACGGAGGCACGCCGAAGCCTCGTTAAGGATAATGATAGCGTAAGTAAATAATTTGTCAAAACATATTATAATTTATTATTATAAGACAAGGTAAATTATCATTTAAATAAATTATTACGCACTATTAATTAAGATTATATAACATTAGTTCAAAGCTTTCCATTCAGTATCATAATTTTTGTTCACAAATTTTCATTGCAGATAAACAATTTTCACACTTTAAGCGGTATGGTGAACACAGTGACTCGCAGCAACACAAGCTCGGCTCTGGATCAGGAATTAGAAAACAAGAGAAAGGTGGAATTAGCGCTCAAGTAAGCAAATCTCGATTGATTTACAATTTTTTTGTGGTTGCCGTTGATTCATCTTTATTTCTTTCTTTATTTTCTCAGACGAAGAAGCTATCCTGCCAGAGCGGACTCCGAGGGTAGGGACAAGCCAATCAGATTTGCCGTGCGATCCTTGGGTTGGACGGAGATCGCGGAAGAAGATCTGACACCCGAGAGAAGCAGCAAGGCTGTCAATAAGTGCATCGTGGATCTCTCACTCGGTAGAAACGATCTTTTGGATGTCGTCGGACGATGGGGTGATGTAAGTTCCTTCACAAACTAAGTAGTTTATAAGTTAAATTCTTATCTCTTATATTTCAATTATTAATCATGAATTTATAAATGTACGGAATGTGGAAATATAATATCTCAGTGTACTGAACAAACGGTCAGGTTCAAAATAAGCGATATGATTTATAAAAAATCATATTTAGAACTTTTTATTTCTTAAGTAGTTAGCGATATACTGATTTCGATTTTACTACGGTACTATAAGCACATAGATGAGAGATATGTTACGAAATATTTCAGGGCAAGGATCTATTTATGGACTTGGACGAGGGCGCGCTCAAACTGATCGATCCGGAGAATCTCACTGTACTTAACACTCAGCCTATTCATACAGTTAGAGTGTGGGGCGTAGGAAGAGACCATTGTCGGTGAGTAAATTATTAATTATGTTTAAATAAATTAAAGCACCGAATTTTTTGTCGAAATGTACAACTTTTAAAATATAGAATTTTATACAATAAATATTAAATTTATTTACTCTACTATTAATTATTATTTACATTGTTTTCATAAATGTCTGCTCTTTTTTGGACGGATCTAATAGCGAAAGGTAAGATATAATATATATATATATATACAACGATATAAATTATCGCATAAAATGCAGTACAAAGTAAAATTAAAAGAAAAATTCTCAATCTGATAAACATTCGATTATAAAATGCGTATTGCTTTCAGGGACTTTGCTTATGTAGCAAGAGACCGATCGACCAGGAAACACATGTGTCATGTGTTTCGTTGCGACATACCGGCGCGCACGATTGCAAACACGCTTCGTGACATTTGCAAGAAGATAATGATCGAGCGTTCCCAACATCAGAATCTCGCGAAACCGGTGGACATCAACGGCCGGACAAGTCTCGCAACGAGACCTACAAATCTGCCCACTGAACATCGGCGTTTCCACAGAAACGGTCAGGCACTAGTCAGTAAGTAACCAAATTAATTTCTTTTATTTTAGTATATATTTGGAAAAATTAAATATTTTATTAATCCTGCTGATCTGTTACTATACGATGTTATTTAGATCAGTATGATTTAAAACTTTAAAAAATAAAAAAATTTTTTATAGAAAAATATATCTTATATTAACTGTCAAAATCATCAAATATCAAAGAAAAATTTTTAAATAATAAATTTTACTAATAAAATATATGTAAAAATAAAGTACATCTTAGATCAAATAGACTCGAATACACTAGCAGGGTTATATTAATTACGAGAGTTATATATAGTTATAAAAAAAATCTTTTAGTTAATAAGTTAACGAAAATTGATTTAAGGAATTAGAAATCAGACTTTTAATAAATAATTACTTGAAAGAGAGTGAGACAGACAGTGAGATAAACTTAAGAAGTTAAATAACTCTCATGTTATATCTTTGCGCAGCACAATCTTTTCCAACACCGATGGAAGAACCGAAGAAGGTGTTGCGAGCGCAGTATCTCGGATCCATGCAAGTCAATCAAGCAACTGGCATGGAAGTGCTGAACGAGGCGATAGAACATATCGTGACGAACACGCCGATCAATCAATGGCGAAACGTCAACGTCGCCGTAGCTCCTAGCATGATTTCCATTCTTACGCCCAACGTAAGTAAAGAAACGTCGACGTCAAAAAAAATTAATAAAAGTACAATCAACTATTCATAATATTGTAATTTTTTTCAGGACGACAAGCTCATCACTGAATGTCGAGTACGCTACCTGTCATTCCTCGGTATAGGCCGCAACGTAAAGCAATGTGCTTTCATTATGCACACCGCACAGGACTTGTTCATCGCACACGTCTTCAATTGTGAACCCAGCAGCGGAGCTCTCTGTAAGACAATTGAAGCCGCTTGCAAGGTAAGGATTCTCTCTCAAGGACTAAATTCTCTTAGCTAAACGGAAATGTTAGATAAAGAAGATGTTTCTGTTTCTGTTTAAGTTGAGGTACCAGAAATGTTTGGACGCACATCCACAGGGCTTCAGAAATGCCAGCAGTCTTAATACTCCAAGCGGCAGAGGCTTAGGCGCAACTCTGAAGTCTTTAGTTGGATCTTTAACTGGCCGTAGGAACAAGCAGGGCGAGTCCTGAGACGAGGCTCTCTCGCTGCAGGTAAACTACTTTTATCAAGATATCTTCCCCCCCAACATTAAGAAGTTTTATCATAAGTTAATTAATAATCTTCACATTAAGTCTAGAAATTTAAATTAAAATACAGAAATATATAATATATAAATATATATATGTACCATATATATATATATAGTTAAGTATCAGATTAATTTAAAGTGAACTGGATTAAAATGCCGCGTGATGTGCTAAATTTCATGTTACTATGCTATAAAATTAATCAAATTAAGTTAACAACTGAAGAAATAAAAAATTAACTTGATAAAAGTTAAGATTGAATTAACTTAAGTTTAAAAAAAAGTTAACTCTCGCCGCCGAGCGCGTCCCTCAAGTCGCTGCTGTCGCCCTCCCTGGACACCAGGCGTATCCAGTTCACCCGTTGGGAAAGCAATCCCTAGAGAAACGTCGGGATCGAGCCTGATGTGCCGGGAGGCAGCCGTAGGGCGAATGGATATTCTCTTTACAACGTAAACGACTGAATTTCGCGAAGAATTGCGCAGAGTGCTATACCAATACCACAGCTATAGTGGACTACGCTTACTTATGTCGATATGATGTTATGTATGTTAATGCAATGAATCCGATGAAGGAGGGAGATTGTCGCGAATTTGCCGCGTTCCATCGAGAGACAAGGATGACGTCGATCCTGTCGCGGAAATCCTTAGGAGGCAGCGTACCAGCTTGTGAGCAACATTTGCAAGAAATTAATGGGAAGAAAAAGCTCGGGGAAGGTAGGGAGGCGGGGATGGGGAGAAAAAAACGAAAGAATCAGAAGAGTTTGGAGAGCAAAATTGTTTGTATATACAAGATGGTGATTATCGCGCTAAGTTTTAATCAATTCGCTTGCTCGAGCGGGAAAGATGGAGAAGGAGCCCGCCAGTGGGATCTCGCGAGCGAATCAGGTTGTGTGCGTGTCGGAGAGTGAATGAGCTCTGCAATTAGCGTAGTAGTAAGTGTATATCCGCGAAGGCATTCGAGGTGATTCGAGGGGAGCCATAGAGAGCTTGCATATATATAAATATAATATATAACACAACATACACACATATTATACACGTGCGTGTGAAATCTCGGGTATACAGATTAGAGAAGCGAGGACGACGACCAGAGTACATGTATACGCGAGTGCGGAGAACGTATTTTCGTTTGCACACGCACACATACACACACACACACATATATACACAGGCCAGCACCGCGACCGGGTATTCCACGGACGTCATCGCGTTTTCTTATTTCGACGATGGTGCGCCAATCGAGCGCGATAGGTCCGGGAACAATCCGCAAACACATGCGCGCACGTTTACACGACGGCCAATAGGGAGTTTATTTTTTATGGCGAATTAAATAGGAGCTTTACGGGAGAGCTTTGCAGCACCTCGGAGATCACGAAGCCGATACGACAAATACTTATACCGCGACCGTCCTTTAGATTTCAACCAGGGGTGGGGGGAGGACAAGGGGGGAGGAATAGCACTTAGGCGAAAAATCAGTGGTGTGCAATCGTATCGAAATCACGCGCGATCGTAGTCGGTCGTTGTGCGCGCAATAACGTTTACACAACACCTAGAAGAAGTGCGGTGATAATTGTTAAACCAAGAATAACGACGGTATTAATAATTATTATCGTCGGTGATAATTGTTATCCTCGTAAACGCAAACGCTAAATAATTGTTACCGCTAGGCGCATCGTAGCACGACGAATTGCAGTTAAAAAAAAAATCGTATGCATATCAGGCCATCGCAATTTCTCCGATCGCTACCCCAGTGAATAGAGACGCACGCTCGGAAGTATGTTCGTACCAAAGAAGTCATTAACACATGAAAACACGTACGAAGACTTATTCCCACAGCATTTAGACACACACGTCTCATATACGGTAGGAACATATACAAGCCCATGGACTGCACTTCGCACTAGCGATCGCCGCTATCTCGTAGAATTTAGCTGGGAACGTAACTTCGGGCACGTTTCGGTGGTAACACTTGTATAAATCTGATCGCATCGCATCTCGAATCCACGATACATATATACATTCGCACGCGTGCATACTGATGACGATTGATGCGTAAAGAAGACTCACCGCTGTTTTTCTGGTTACGAAACACGTGCACTAATACAATACACGCCTAATTTGTAATTAACCCTTCATTGGTTTTAACCTTTTAATTTTGTACGATAATCATAAAAAAAGTAACTTGATATTTTAAGGATTAATAAAATAATAAATTGTTCATCAAATCCCATGTTCCCAATAAACCCAAGTGGCATTTATCGATGATTACATGTATCCGGAGAGAAAAGTGAGCGAGATATGGGATTGTGAGCCACTGAAATCGCATCCTCCTATTTTCCTCGAGAGACAGCCTTTCCCATTCAGAGAACGCAGTCCTCGTCGTCCTGCGAGGACGGTCACGTCGTATGAGCCATCGTCGTTGCGAGAGATACAAAGTTGTGCGGGACCCAGAACGAAGATATTTCTATGTAGCGTTATAAGTAAGAGAAAAAAAAACATACACCGAGAAAAGCGAAAAGAAGAGAGGCGAGATATAATAGAGCGTTGCGGGAGAGTGTGCGTGAAAGAATGAGTTTGTATGAGTATATGCTGATCGGGGAGGGCGATGATTATTATTATTATTATTATTATTATTATTATGTAAATAGTTCATCGCGATATTTCTCTCTTTATCAGTCATCATCGTCGCGAGATCTTTTCTTCTTTCATTTCGTATTGCGAACTAACGTATTTAAATGTCGCATAACATCATGTACCTTGTACAGGGAACTCGAGAGAGAAATAGCCGGTGGCGTCGCGAGTTTGCGAAACGTGGGATTGAAGGAGTTCATGGCGGTGAAGCTCATTTCGCGAAGTCGAGTCGCTCCTGAAAATCGCAAATGCCGATATATATCAATTCGACTTCGAAGATTCGCAGAAGCGAGATTCTTCGCGAATGTCCGCCCGCGTTTCCTTCGACTCACCCTTGCTTTTTTTTTTCTTTTTTCCTCAGAGGGAGAACAGCCTCGAGAAGCGCGCAAGAGAAATTAACAAATGGTGTGGCTGTAAATATGATATACAAGTATAGAGAGTAAGGCCGAAGCTGTGGGATTTAACGGACAGATACGTTCACGAAAACGTCATCGCACCGCACACGTGGCGATGCACAATCACTCGCATTCACGTACACACACATACACATCACACACACACACACGCGCACGTGCACGTATAATCCCAAGTAGATACAGCCACACGTGTGTGTATAGACGCGTACGTATGGAAGAGAGAAAAACTTAACACACTCTCACACAAATTGCGCATAGCTTAACTGTCTCTTTATATAGGTGTTGACACGTCGTCACGGGGGAAATAATCTCGAATGATGGGGTGGACTGGAGCTTGGGAGGGTGGAGGGGCGGAGGGGAAAGGGGGTGGGTTTCAGTTGGTGAAACACGACAAGAGCCACTTATAATTGACATAGCATAGCGAACCTTACTGTATTTACCGTGACATGTAATACCCTTAACGAAGAAGAAATGCGAATCTACTGATAGAAGAGTTGTTCTGCACAAAAGAAACACGATTGCTTCATCGATAATTATAGTGTCTCTTTCTCTTTCTCTCTCTGTCTCTGTCTCTCTTTCTCTACCTTGAGAAGAGTACATACCTCTCTCTATACCTTTATACTAATTGCTCTATTGATTAATTCGTTTCGAAACGAGAGGAGCGCTTTACATTCGACGAGACTCGCGTCGCGCGATGACTCGCCTCATTATTACGAATTAATTACGGATTTACTCTATGATTATTCACGCTATCGCCGCTAAAAGCCTCATTGTTATTACATTGTTGTCATGATCACACGTCATCGTCGCGTTACTATAGGGGACAAATTTAAAGAACCGCCATCGTCGTATATTGTCATACTATATATTATATATTGTTACCACACACCGATACCTTTGCGGAAGAGGTGAGAATCGTACGAGAGAGAGAGGAATCGCCGATTAATTGGAGATAGAGGTCCTTTCCTTTATTATGTATCATATCGACGATCGGTTCCTACTTAGCAACGTATTGCATTTTCATATGCGATTACGCAATTTCACAAGCTGACTTACCCTTTTGGGCCGACCGGAACCACTCTCCCCTGAACGATACTCACCTAAAGTGCCGCGAGAAGCACATAATTAGGAAGAAGCGGAACGAGGACATCTGAGTTCCGAGTACGTCCGCGATTTAGAGCGATTCGTCAAGATCGGGACACGGCGAATCGCCAGCGTGCAAGTGAAACGAGCAGCGAGATTCTATCTGACGATACACATTCACACATACGTACACACAGTATTTTATAAAGTGGAATCTCGCTGCGCTTAAAGTAAAATTTCAAAAAAGAACATAAAAAAGGAGAAGACGAAACGGAATAGAAACGGCGCGTTTCGTGTGCGAGAGGACAAACACTTTGTATGCACCCGCCCCCATTGTTCATGCCCATTTGTATTGCGTAGTTGAGCCGATCGGTGATTACGGGTCGGTTTACAAGATACTATTATAAATATATAAATATATATGTGTATATATACATATACACGAATGTATATGTACACATATATACGAAAAGCAAGACAGAAATGAAACTACTGTAACTACACCTGCCTCTTGTGAATAAATGCCTATTTGTTTCTTTTCACGTGTCTCGTTATTTCCAGTTCGCTGGAGAACAGCCAGAAAAAAGATAAGCCGAGTCGCCAGACAAGCAAATTAAATTATGCCTGTTTCTATACTATAATTTTAATCTTGATTTAACTTTTGTTAGTTTCTATTTTTTTTCCTAGTTAAGATTTAGAAAAAGATGAAGAGTGTAAATTAACAAGTTTATTAATAGACTAAAAAGTAAATTAATTAAAGAATTAAGAATAAAATAAACGGAGATAAAAGTTAATCTACATTGATAGAAATAGGAATTGGGTAATATTAGGCAACCGTGGACAAAGAAGTTGACAGAAACGTAAGGTATTCGTAAAACAGACTTTTATTAAATAAATATCGTCATCGTAGTTAATCAGATCGAGAATTATACAGTTATTATACAGTTTCGGCGGTACGCTCGCCCGAAGAAAAAAAAAGGAAGGAAATTAATATACAAACGATTTGCTATGTGTGACGCACACGTGTTCGTGCAATGTCTACACGTGAAAAATCACACGTACTGTCAAACGCATCGCAGTCGTTGCTCCTCAAAACCGATTGTCTGCTGTGCCGCAGAATTCTTAAGGAACAGTCGTTGCAATCATCAATTCGATTAACCCTTACCGTACCATCTACAATTTGGTGCCTCATCCATGCCATCAAGGGTCACTAGAATGTCTTCGTTTTTTTCACCTCTTCAAAATAATTCAAAAAATGTCTAAAAATTCACCAACATACTTTCAACTTTCTAGAATAAATATTGACTCTTTATTTTGGAAAATAATAAAATGTAGTATAATTTGTAATTACCGAAAGACTCAAAGAAACTTGTACGAACAGGAATCGCTCGGTCACTAGTTACCCATATTAGTACGGTAAGGGTTAATATCGTAAAAATATTCCAGTGATATTGCACTATCGTCACGTTAAGGTATCAATGATCGCGACTGGATCGATCGACTTTCATCTCCAAGCGCTTACTCATCCTTCCTTTTCTCGTTGTATCACGAACAATTGGTCCTGTCGGACGGAACGATGGACGGACAGTAATAATTCCCGGTCGGAAAATTCAATACATGGAAAGAGTAATTTTGTTGAAGTATATAAAAATTTAGCTAAATCTGAAAATAATTTCGTTGGTCCATCAAAATAATTATGTAGGAAACTCGAGCATGATGACGAATGCTGTAAAAAATTTTGGTATTCTAGCAGCCAGCTTGAGCGTTCTATATAATTATTTTAATGGTCTAACAAAATTATATTTTCAGATCTATTTAGCTAAATTTTTTAACACAAAACGTTCTTTCTGTGTAATGAAAGTCATCCAAGCCCGTGATTATCTTTAAATACATATTTATACATAATAAATACACAATTTTCTTACCAATTACTATTATTTTCGCGATTTAACCATTAACAAAATTTAAAAAAAAATTTTTTTTAATTTTTCGTTCTAATATAATCTTTGATTTTTTACAGAAATGTTTCCGTAACTTTAAAAGGCATATAACAATCTTCTTCGAGTCTAACATAAGACACAGCATATCACAATGTTTCGTATCAAAAGGAATTCGATATCCCTGCGTCGCGAAAAAAAAAACGGAATGATAAATACCGAAGTGATTCCGTTTCATTATTCGTTAAGCTAAACGCAAGGGACCGTTTCGAAATAAGAAGTTTCCACTCGGAGATCGTTCGTACCGTGGAGAACGATTCGTTCCACGATGATGAGAATGACAGGACGCGTTTTCGCGCGCGGAAGAAAAAGCGGCTGCGCTTTGTCGATTCTAATCAGTCTTGCCGGGACATTAAACCTTTGCTTCTTTCGTCACCTTTGAGTCGATTAATACCTCCCCCGCGTGAAGCAAGAGACCGTGATCAATTAATCTTATTATTTCATTGGTTGCAACCAATGAAATATAATTGTTCTTCTGGAGTCTTCGAAAGCGGACAATAAAACGTAATGAAAGAACGAAATTAAAATAATGCAAAAAGTTTCCCTGAGCTAAAAACGTCGATTGGATGTGTCGGAAATCTATCTAGGAGAAAAGATATCACTCGGAACTTTAATTTCTCGGGGAGAGAACATTAACGCGTTCCATGCCAAGTGAACCACTGATGATACACTTATTAAACTTTCCATTCCGAGCGTTTTACGGATAATATGTGATGGCTACTATATGCGTAGCTGTTCTGTGCGCGGGGATAGTTCGGCACGGAACGTGTTAATAATGATTTTTTTTTCGATAACGACTTGTCCATCTTACTGACTCCGTTAGCGTCGCAACACAATTTAATACTTTTCGCATGAATGGTCTACGAAGTCAAGCGATAATGAGCAGTCCGGATTACATCGATTACTTGATAAAAAAAGTGGCCGACAGAAAACGCGGGTATCGAGACGAAGGTGAAAAATATGATGACGACAATATTGGACACGTCGAGAACGTTTGGGGGTCCGCAACTTTCCCTAGTTGAGGAATTGTAGAAAGTCGAACGTCCCTGTTTCTGCAAGCGACGCCACTTAAATTCGAATTACGGTTTCGACACGAGCATCAGCATCGATGTAATAGACTCCTCGCTGTGAACAACGTGAACGTTTCTCGCACGAGTCATGTCGCACTGAGATGCTTCAACATTTATCCCGAGATTCGCACGAATCCAGACGTGTCTTGAGATCTTCAAATAAGAGAGATCTATTACTTGAGCAATCCTCAAGTAAGAGATTGGATACCATTTAGAAAACTTGATGAAATGCATAAGATAAAAAGAGATGCATAGATATCTTATTTTATGCATATTCTATCTCATTTTATCTTAAGCAGAAAAATGACGGATCAAACGCATGATATCCAATCTCTTAAGGATTTCTAGACGTGTCCGGTCTGGTTCGAGCTGCTAATTTTAATTACACAGAGCCGCTAGTTTGAGATTAGTCCCAGATGCTTGTTCATAAATCGCAATCGTGCGATGCAAATGGCATTATTTATAATGACTGTAGCAAAGTAGAAGATGTCTAAAATGCTACCCTATTCGTCACGAGATTGAACAGTTTTTAGAAAGATAAGTACACCTAAATTCACTTTCTTTTCGCAATTATCTCTTCGTTCCGTTAACGTTTCTTTTATGCGAAATGGCTGCGCGGGAATCAGGAGTCAAAATCTATGTCAGTCGCGATCGCTCGGCTTAACGCAGCGAGGCCATCGCGCTGCGTCACTTTCGTCAAAACAGGCCGAACATCTTTTTCGTCGAACCGGTACTCCTCTTCTTCCTGGCCGGCGCCGACATATCTGAGTTCTCACTCGTGGCGACGATCTGCGAGGTCGGAGTTAGTTTGCTTCGCACGTGCTCATCCAGAAGCGCCTGCATGTCCATTTGCCATTGCTCCAGCTGCTGACTGAGCTCAATCTTCTGCTTGATCGCCTCCTTCAGCTGACTGTCCGCCTGTAAAATGTCTATCCGCGTCCTAGCCAGCTCCACCTCCACCCTATTCTGTCGGGCCACTGCCTGGTCTCGCACCTTGTAAGCCTTCGCCACGATCTCGTCCTTTGTCAGCTCGGAATGCTCGATGTCGCACCTCGCCCTATCACGTTCCTCCTTGGCACCGCGTAGTTCAGCCTCGCAGACACTCAACTTGCTCGTCAGCTCCAGAATAGTATCGCCGCGTCGCTTCAGTTCCTCTTCCTGTATCCTGCACTGCTCCCGAGAGTTCTCCAGTTCTTCCCGTACCCTATGAAGTTCCACCGCCAATCCTAATTCTCCTGGTGCTCCTCTACCTGATAGCGCAAGATTATAGACTTCTTCGACCAGCTCTATCAGCGCACCCGGACAATTTGTCTATGAAAAAACCGATTGACAGAATGATAGATAGTATACTATACGTAATCATAATATACAGTTCAACAAAAATGTTCCACAACGTTTTGTATTTATTAAATCATTAGTGTATATTTATATATAAAAATACAAACTTTGAGAGTGTTGATTTTATTATAAATACTACATAAAATAATAATGAACGTTCAAATAACCTTCAGCTTTAATACAAATTTTTAAGGCACTTCGGGGCACATCAACGATGGCCGCTAATTTTTTTCATGAATTCTATCAGGTAGTCAATAGAGTGATCTTTAATTCACCAATCAATGAAATTTTTTTGATGCAGTCTTTTTATATTTAATAAGATATAACTAATATTTCATAGTTTGCTCTTTTTTAATATACGTTATTATCTAAGTAGCAAGTTTATTTTTTATTTTGATAAGTTTATTTATTAGTTTAAAACGATCTCTTTAATGTTATTCTGACACCAAAATGATGACAAATAATGTCAAATTGTTACCTGGGTGATTTGATAAACACATAAAGCTTTGTGGCCACTTTTTGTCATCCTGTATACTTATAATTTAAAAAATGATGAAAAGAGTTGCTTACCGGTGAAGAGTGAGTATCCCGGTCGTTAGTGCCTACCTCTGCCTCGGAGTTGTTGAGATTGATTACCAGCATGGATTCGTCGCAGTCGCTCTGCAGACCCGAGTCGTCCTCGCCGCGTCTCAGATGAGCACACAGTTCCCTCAGCCGCTTCGTCGCCCTTGCAACTTCCGTTCTCAGATTTCCGTCTTCCTGTTCTCCGAGCGAGTTGCCACTCTCCTCGCACTCCATTTCTGCTTGCAAAGACCTCGGTGTTTTCTGTATCGAACCGGACCGGGCTCTCCTTTCTGCCTCGATAGCTGCCAATGCTGACGCCAATTCGTCTCTAAAGATAATAAATGTAGGAGACGGAAGATTTAATATTCTCTCTCTCTCTCTCTCTCTCTCTCTCTCTCTCTCTCTCTCTCTCTCTATGTGTGTGTGTGTGTGTGTGTGTTCGGTTAGACTTCAGAGTGTTTTATATATTTACTATACTTTCGAGAAGGACTCGATGACATTTGTTTATTTGACGTCAGCTGATCGCGTATTTCACAATAACGGCTGACTGTGTTGTTGTATGATTGGACCACGTAAAGTTTAATAAAGCGAAATATATAAATTCTCGTCTAATATTGGAATTCGAAAAGAACCACAACGCAGAGAGATTGAGCGTTAGCTCTCGCAAACATTATTTCGGATTTGCAAACATATTCTTGCACATTGAAATACTTAAGTATAAATCTCTTTTGAAAAGAGACATTCTACCTTTTCTTTTTCAAATCTCTATCCGCCATCCTACATAAGTACAGTCCAACATTTTGTAGTATACAAAAAAAAAGAAATTAACCAAGATATCTTTCGGTGTTCGACAGGAATAATTTAACATCTTAAATGTAAATTAAGTACAAAATAGATATTTTAACAAAAAATAATACAATGAATAAAATGAATAATATTGTTCGCTTGACATCCCGCGTTTACTCAGTGAAGATGCGACCGTCATCTGGAGATGGATTTCGAGAACGTTGTGGAATTCGGAAAGATCTAAATGCGAATGGATCGTGCACAATTGAGCGTTGTCTCCGCGTGTTAATTGAACCGTAATAGCCACGTGTTTAGATCACGGATTGTGGCCTCACCTCTCTTGCTCCGCCACTCTCGCGCGGTGTTCCGCTTCGTGGCCGAGTCGTTCCATGGCCGTAGCTCTCTCCTCGGCTTCCTCGAGGGCTGCGATCGCCCTGGCCCTCTCCTCTCGCAGCTCCAAGGACCGCCTCTCTAATTCCGTCCTTTGTGCGGATACCAGTTGTACCTGCAACGACGTATGAATGCAAAAATTACAGCATGAGTGATATTCTAACAACGCTTTCTCATGTCGCCCGTTGTTTCTTTGTTTAAACTTGACTTAAGTTTCAATTTTACTTTTCACTTCTGCTTACACAGTTTTGCTGAACTATGTAAACATTTAGCTATATACAGATCTAAAAATAATTTTATTGGTTTATCAAAATAATGATAAGATACTCAAGCATATGATAAGCAATGCTGCAAAAAGTTTTGATAGTTTAGCAATCAGCTTGCGTCCTACATAGTTATTTTTATAGTCCAATCAAATTATTTTTAGATCCACAACTAACTTACTTTTTAACTAATTTTAAACTAATTTTCAAATACTTTAATAAAACCGTTTTTTCCATATAGAAGTATGAAACATGCGAGTGCATATAAAATACAATGTTAAAATATATAGTAACAGTCACAGTTCGCGAGATGCAACTCATATTTATTTTTATACATGTCTAGTTCAGTAAACTTTGTATACGCGTCACGAACGATTCCTGAGAATCAGCATCCGGTTGCTATTATAAGGCGAGATGAAAGGGCGACGGAACGAGGCAAATCGACCGACGGGGGTCACGTTCATTTTTATTCGATGATAGCATTTTCCCAGAGATTGTACGCATAAAATTCACGTGCGAACACGAGCACAACGATTACCGCTTCCTTTTCATAAAAAGGATGCTGCGAATTATTCAGCAAGCCCCACCTGAGAACCATTCCGCTTCCGATGGATAATGATTAATAATGACAGTTTCCGTTCCGCGCGCAATTAGAACAATTAAGCGAAAGGGAAACCACGGCAAGAAATTCGTTAATGAATAGAAAAAAGTCAAGTTTTTATATGCAAAAAAAATTTAATTACGTACTTGGATGATGTATGATAATATTATCAAGATTAAAAATTCATGTTTACCTCGTCCCTGAGGACTTCTAGGCTGCTGACATGATCCTGCAGGGTAGTGTTCCTGAGAGCGCAATTTTCTCTCAGCCTCTTCACTTCCGCGAGCAACTGCTCCTCTTGTTTGGCAGCTTCCCTCATCTGATCGGCCAGCCTCGTGTTTTGCGCCGTCAACTCCGCAACTAGGGTGGCTTGATCGCGTTCCGCTCTTCTCGCCCTTTCATTTTGCTCCTCCAACTGGCTCCTGAGGCTCTCCACGTCAGCTTGGAGCTCCAAAGCCCTCGTCTCACTCTCATCTCTGGCTTCCTCGAGTCTCCTCCGCAGTAGATGCCTCTCCTGCTCCAAACTCTACGCATAAAAAAAACGTTTTGTATTCATTTTCAATTATAATAAATTCTTTTCTTTTTTTTTTTTTAGTAAAGGTGAAAGTACAGAGTGTTGCATAACACATAATGCATGATGCATAAAAAAATTAATCAATTAAAGTCCTTTATTTCCTTCCTTTCCATGAAATAAAAGAGTCTGAGTAGTTGATTTTCTTATGCTTTATGCATTGCGCTCCGGTCTTATTGACTTCGTGTCGACTGGAACAACGCAAGTTTTTGCAACCTCTGCTCCAAAAAGGTATTTTTAGCATTTAAAAGGATTCGGGCACAAAGACCCACTGGTTATTCCTTTCACGAAATTGACGTCTTACATTCAAACGTCATTCGAAGAACTAAGAGAAAAAAGAAACTCGCGGTGTGAGCCAGTGCACATGCATACATAACATTTCTCGACATCCATACTTACGCACAACGAGATCAAGATGGTGTAGATAGATAAAGTTTGCGAACTCGGTGAAAGGAGAGCTGGCAAATTTATTAACGTATAATTAGACGCACAATTTGACCGCAGTTAACCAACTACCTCACTTTTCTTTAAAGACCAAACGCTTTCCAAGATTAAAAAGAAAAAAGGTACATGGCGCGAACATTTCTTTTTCCAATTATCGAATTATCGCGGAATAAAGTGAAACTAAATAGAGAAAAAGATAGTATGGGATCGGAATTGAGAAAGAAAGAGAGAAGAAAGATTGAAATATTTGTACTTCGGCACGTAAGATCATCTGGAAAAATCTCCGCCGACAAAGGTGCGAACACGATGCATTTGTGCATAACAAAAAAACGCGATGCGAGAACTGGTTTCATTGCGGGTACACACGGCAAGCAATGGCCACACACGTGAATCGCTTTGTTCCCACATGGAGTTTCTCAACCTGATGCTGGATAACGCTCACCGCGGCTAGTAATGAGACGTAACAACCGAAAAAACACAGGTAGATTCTAAATGAAGCGTTAGCATTAATTAACTTCATTTACTGTTGCAATGAGGCATTCCTGTTAATTAACCGCAATACTAAAACTTGCGACGTTCTCGCAATCGTATTACGAAATGTAATATAATTTCACACAAGTACGGGGATAATATTTTATGTACTTCTTGCTTTATCGATGATTCATTTTTCAAGTAAGTTCTGATACTTTTCTTCTAACATTGTTTCTCAACATTGTATTCTTGAATATGTTCGCAACACCGTAACCATAAACTGGATCAGCACACATCGTGTTATCAAGATTAAGTAATTGTCTGAAACGAAGATCAATAACGATAAAATAAGATGAAGCATAATTACATAAATGCAATCTAACTCTGATAATAAAATATCATTGAAATAACAAGCATATCATGATTTAATTACTGCTCGAATTCAAATCGATATTAGATATTAAATATTTTCATCAAAATGAAGTTACAGATCCATATTGATAGCATTAAAATTATGCTTTCGTTTTGAATATACATATTTTATCAGTTTTGAATGTTTATCACCTAGCAAGGACGGGTAAATCGTCAAACTATTTTCGGTTGTCAAACGTCATTATGTTCATACGAAGTATGTAAAACATACGTGCCTAGAAAACATTATGCTTTCGCGTATACAAAAGAGGTTGATGTCGGTAAGGTTTATCGAGTTGGAAGACATGGCCTTGGTCTCCCATGGTTACTCATCGACCGATCGCCAGCATGCCCGCAGGTCTACAGTTCACCGATCCCCAAAGTCTGCGGAAGGCCAACGAACAATAGACATTGCTCGACGTTACGGAGAACAGGACAAGAAATTGCCGGAAAGAAAGTTTGCCGAGTATATGAATATATTTAGGTATTTATTTTAGCAGAACGTTCTGATAATTAACAATGATCGGCCTAATACATTTTTATTAGATACACGAAGAGAATTTTCTTTTAAAATTTATCCTGAAAATATGGTAGTTATGGTACAATACAATGTTTTAAAGATTTTTACCATGCACTTCAGTAAAATTAATCAAACTTATTATATACTTTATTATAGTTTTATTAATGAATGAGAGAGATTTACATTAAAATTCTTCGAAATACAATATTGTCCAATAACTGTCATATTTTCAGGGTAAATTCTAAGAAAAAATGTTACATCAATTTTATATTCTCTTGAAATTATATAATATATAATATCTAATCTAATGAAATTATATAATATACAACAAAATTTGTATTTTTCCGACGTAAGATATTTTTTGCAGATATCAATTTTAAAAATTGCAAATAAGTATTTTAAAATTAAACATATTGTGTAATTTGATTGCATAATACAAGATATTTTTTTAGAATCGATTTTAAATAATTTGCGATGTAATAAATTATATAAAAAAATATCTTATATCATTCAACCAAATTATACAACATGTTTAATTTTAAAATACTTATTTGCAATTCTTTTAATTGATATCTGCAGAAAATATCTTATGTCGGAAGAATACAAATTTCGTTGCGGAAATTGCAGAATTGGTGTTAATAAAGATAGAGAGAGGAAAGTTTTGAAAACGTAATAATTAAACGTTAACTAGCATTAATAGGAAATTATAACATTGATGTAACATTTATCAATATTATAATTTTCTAATAAAATTAATAATGGATTAATATTTAATGTATGATGTAATGTATGATTTTAATGTTTTAATAACATTATATCAACATTATAATTTCTACTCTTTTTTATTTCTAACTATACTCCTACTTCTATTACGTACAACATATGTTATATTACATTTATATTGTTGACTAGGAAATTATAATATTGATGTAATTTTATTGCTAGCTAGTGTTTATGGAAATAATAAATAAAATATTTTTATTTCTTATATAAAACAAAAAAATTAGAGACTAAAACAAGTCTTCAATTTTGTTCCTCTTTACGAAACTAAGCTGTTGCGGATTCAGCTGGATTCGATCTAATTGGTTTATCATGAGAATACACGCATATTCCTGCGCATCTAAGAAGACTACACCTTATGACTTGGACACGATATGAATCATGGCATCTCCAACATCCCGTTCATCAAATAACACCGCTCCAATTGTGGTTTTTGTGCTTTGATATAACGCCGTATAACACAAATACGCCGCCAGCCAGAAATACCGGTGCTCACGGAAACACGCGCGTTGAAATCTCTCGAGTGTGATGAGTCACACTTGGACCGAACGATTTTTGCGGCCGCTCGGACGTCGCTTCCTTCGCGACCGAGCTGCTCGTGGTGCATGGAAGCGGCTCTGAAACGGCCGATAGACAAGTCGAGGCCGCGAGCAGCGGTGCGAGCTGTTGGATATGTTTGGAAGTACACTTCATTATTTATTTAGAACTACGTTACAAGTTCAGAACATGTCAGATCGGCACGCCGCGCAAAATCTGGCATAGCATTTTCCGACTAGGTTTTAATGGGAAAGAAAATGGCGAAGAAGATTAAATATATAAGCTAGAGATTCTCAAATAAGAAATTGGACGCCGTTTAGACAACTTCTGATTGGTCCGCTATATTTTTTCAAACTTGCTAAAGATAAAATGAGATACAAAGTTATCTCATTCTATCTTATGCATAATCTATCTCGTTTTATCTTAAGCAGGTCCTGAAAAATATGGCAGACCAGGTGTATGATGTCCAATCTTTTACTTGAAGATCTTCAATATAGGCGATTTACGCGCGTGTGACTTACGGTCCGCTTTTGTCTGCTGGAGCCTAAAAACACGACCGTTATGTTTGCTTAAACGCTATCGAATGTACATTCTAATCTATTTGTTCGCGACAGGTAATGAGTCATAGATCCGTGACGTTGGTGACGGTGCGCCAATCCGGCTGCGTCTGCAATTTGCAAAATGCTATGTACCGCACGCGAACGCGAGTAATTGCATACGGTTGCGTCTTTTTACCAGCGATTTAATGCCAAATGGAGACGATCCCGGAGTCGTGACTCACGACTCCTGTCTAATTCCCAATCCATTGCTCGTCTCGTTCTTGCGACACTCCGAGGACGGCATCGGCATCGATGATAGGAACGATGGCGCATCCCGCGAAATAATAGTTCAATAGATTGCGAAATAAAAATTCAGTATATTGTGATCATATATCACCGCGAAGAGCCGCGACTGGCACGAATACTGTTTTCGATCTATCTAGTCGAGCCTGTCGTGCCTTTCGTGTCTGCGCGCTATGAGTATACTATATTCCCATATGTTAATATTCCTCTAATGTTGAAATATTCCAGAGATATTTTAATTAACTTTTAAATATGTTTGGAGAGAGAAAGAAAGAAAACCACATTATCAGCGTTGGCTTCTTCTTCTCACAATTTTATTATTTATAAATTATATGTAATAATTGTGCATTTGTAAGGCAGCTTTTTAAAATTTACAATTTTACTTTTTAATTTATTTGTACTTGTAAAAACTTCTTTTCTAAATTTCGCATCTTAAGCTGCAGTTATGTGAAAATTAAGTATTTCAGACAAGAGAGATGAATCCAGATTTAAGGACCGGTTGTTCCATCTTTTGGTAAATTTTACCTGTTGGGTAAGTAGCAAGATTACACTGAAAAAGAAATATAATCAATTTTAATAAATATTTAGTTCAATACTGCCAACTAAACATTTACTTACAGTAAATAAATATTTGTTCAGTAAAAAAAAGATTGTTAAATCAAATTAATATTTCTTATATCAAATAAATATATCTTTATATTTAATACATATTTAGTTGGCAGTATATATATTCAACTAAATATTTATTAAAATTGACTATATTTTTTTTCAGTGTACCCAATCACATGCGCGGATTGCCAGATTTATCTCACAGGTAAAATTTACCAAAAGATGGAACAACCGACCCTTAGAACAAGAGAACCAGAGACGCGAAGCGTTCTCCATTAAGACTCGACATCTTGGGCGTTCTGAAACTTTCGTTCACCGTCATAAAGTCGCGTGATCGCGGCGAAACGGATATTTCGCTCTTATTGCAAAACACGTCGATCTCCGGCCCGCGTTCGATCTATAATTATAAGGCAGGAGTGAGACCAGTGGCGCAAATGTCTGCCAACGTGTGGCTTAATGGACAACCCTCTCCTCCGTCGTTTTTTGTACCGCTATTCCGTTTCAAAGAAAGGGAAAAACATGCCTTGAAACTGAGATGTCTGAGAAACAGTCGGCGTAAATGGAGCTAAAAAATTTCAAGCTCAGTGTCAGATATGCCAATGAAATATTTTCTATTGGTTTGAAATCGCTGCAACTGTGTTTCTTTATTCATTATTTATCATATATATCATTCATTTTCTCATAATTCCTTAAATGTCAACAAATCTTAAATATCAATGAATTTATCGTTGATTCTTATTAACAGATAGCACATCTGATGTAGGTTTCTTACAAAAATCGGTATGCCATTTCAGACTAATGATTCGCGGCGACCGTGGAAGATACGACGTTTTGTGGATAATCGTGAATTAATCACCTTTATATTCCCGGTGGCGTTGCGACCAGTCAGACCGACGCGCAAGCATTATTGCGTCGCACCTCGTTCACTTTCCCTCGAAGAAAACGATAATGCCGAGCGCGCGCAATCGGACGGAGCGGCGTAGAAGGCGAAGGTAGGGAGGTCCGTAATCGCGAGGCAATGGCCTGTGACGAGTCCGAACTCCGGCGGTGATCGCCAGCGCAACCAGGTCCATCCGTTACGTGGTGGAACGAACGTATCCAGCGAAAACCGACACGGGCGACGCGGACAGGATAAATTGTCTTTCATAAAAAAATCACTGAATTTGGCGATATTTCCAGAGAAGAAGAGAAAGATCTCAAATTTTTTTCAAATGTATAATTATATAATAACGCAATAAATATTATATGAAATGATGTTCTCTTCGATGAGTCTCTTCCTAACAAAAATTCATATCGCCAGTATCGCCACCTGCCTAATTTTCGACTCAATTTCGATAATGAAATTCTGGAACCAATCTGTCACAAATTCATTTGAAATTAACAAAAGGATCCCGTACTAATTATATGGAAAATTGAGAAAAGAATTAATCTTCACATATAATGTAATTTATAATGTATTGAACAAAAGATGTCATAGACACAAAGCCTAAAAATCATCCATTATTGGGCTTTGTATCGGTGACATCTTTTGTTCTTTATAAATATGTAAACTGCATTATATGTAAGAAAAAGCTATAGTTTTGGTAAACATTCAATAATGGATAAATTTTGAGCCTTGTGACATCTTTTGTTCACTAAAAGTATAGTTTTCATATTTAACATAATGTGGTAAACAAAAGATGTCGTAAACATAAAAAGCTCTAAAACTACCTGTTGAATCTTATATCTATGACACTTTTGTTCACCACCTTATAAACTATATTATATTTGTGACATCTTTTGTTCACTATAATTATAGTTTTTACATATAATATAGTTCATAATGTGTTAAATAAAAGATGCCACAGGGAGACATAAAACTCAGTAATGGATAATTATTGAGGTATTGGTACCAAAAAAGTGTTCGATTTGATACATCATAGTTCAAAAACTATTTATTATTGAATCTTGTGTTTATAACATCTTTGGTTCTCTCTCACCACATTATAAGCTATATTATATGTGAAAAGTAACTTTCATCGGAATCCCATTTTCCGTATAATTAATACACAGAGACCTTTTGCTTTGAATTTTTGTTTCTCCGTACTTCTTTACCAGCCTGATATCCGACTATCAAATTGTCGATTAGTAAAAGCGGATATATTTCAATTGCACAAAGCCACGATCAACGGATGAATCCGTATACAAACGAAAGTGAAGAAACCCGCGACAATCGCACGTAGTTAAACATTGCATAATTTTTCGCGGCGCGTTTATCGGCCGTGACGATGCGAAAGAAGCGAGTTAATTGGATCGGTGCACTTCGCTAATCGATTCTATTATCACGCATGGGATAAAATTCCCCGTCGGCTGTTCTTTCCACCGAGAAAGCGATTATTATAGAGCGTCGTCAAATTTATTATTCATCCACTTCGACCCACCGAGAGAAGAGTCCTCGAAGTCGCTGTCCTAGTTATTCGCGAAGAACGGGGCGAAGCACGCAAGTATTATTACTCCTAATAATGTGATTAAGTATTCTACTTTATTTTTATCAAAGAGCCCACAAAACGTGAACACTGTGAATTCGAATGAACAACATTGTTATTCAAATATTTCATTCTTTGTCGAAACATCAATAAGGTATTTAAAATTAGTAACCATTTTTTATTTTAATATTTAAAAAAATTGGATTTTTCATCATTGACTTTGGGATTTAATTGAAATGCGTATAAACTAATTTCACTTATACATACACTAGTATAAATAAACTAAATATTTGTAATTAAAAAAAAATATCTTACAAATACATTTAAAAAATTATTCTATACTTTATAAATAACAAAATTGAAAAAAAGAAGCTAACACTGTTGATATGACTCTTTCTCCCTCCCCCCCCTCTCTCTCTCTCTCTGTAAACATATTTACAATTAATTAAAATAACTCTTTCTTTTTTCAGTTGATGGTATTTTTATTTAAACGCGTGTGTATAAACTAATAATTTCACTTACATGCACCTTTCACGAATTCTATTTAATCTTATCCGCTGTTTTTTTAACCGATAAGTCGAGTATTAATTTTCTTCGTTAAGCGTTTTCTTTTGTAAAATATACGAATAACTCTCTTTTTGTAAATATACGTTTATGATATATGTCACATTAATATGCAAAACAAAATAAAATTAATTTCGCAATTTATTTTCGCAATAGTTATTTTTCCACGATATAGTATCCTGTCACGCGCGTACATGTGAGATTTACACAAATATAAATGCAATTCCGGTCCGCTACCTGTTTGACTGAAAACTGTTTCAGAAAAAAATCCTTACAGACATACATATATTATCCAATGTTTGATGGACCGTGATAAAGTCTCCTATGTGCCTTATTCCTATTATGCAATTTTATTAACGAGTGACGAAAATGTTGATTAAGTAGCAGTTCTTACAACACTTTTGTTAATAATAAATCATGCCACATTCGCGGCTGAAGAAGTAAAAAGGCGAGCCGCAGTGACCAAGCGGAAATACAAGACGCAATCATTGCAGCGAATCGTGAAGCCGGTTTCCCCTAGACCGCTGTTCCGTATGCACGAACGCGTAATTAAGACGCGGTTTGATGATACGCGCTAATTACGATAAAGTCACGGCTGTCAGGTGTGGAGTGTTCGGGAATACTTTGTCGGCGTAACTAACAACATAACAAAGAAAAGAGCTCTAGAAATAATGATTATTATTATCGAAATATTTCATTCTTGAAATGTCGATATAAGGTTTTTAAAACCGCAATGAGAAAATATCTGGTTGAAAATGGACAAACCATAAAATTCTAATTATACTATTAGAATCGCAGTTATTTCAATTACAATTTAATAGGTTTAACCAGAACATTCTGCTTCGTTCATTTTCAACCAGAATTCCAATTGATCCAATCAGACATTGTTCTCAGTGTGGAAATCATTTCTTATTTTAACATCAAAAAACAAAACTGATTTTCCATCACTGAACGTATTATGTGGCTCAGTTTCATGCATCAACGATCTTCGATAACTACATAATTAGCGATATATACCGAACGTTCTTTGCAGTATCGAGAATCCATGTAGAGAGTTACTGAATTCCTTCTTTGTTTCTAGATCACGTCATAACTGCAGTATAGATACAAGAGAATGCATTTAGTTACAGTTAGCGTTAATCAACGGTGAAGCAATCGACTGTAAAGCCTTGCATGAAGCAGCGTTCGTTGAAATATCTCCATTGTAATTACAATACGACTGTTATCAACAAGCATATACATGCACGTAATTTTAGCTATTAATTAACAGCGCTATAATATTTCTATTGGATTATATGATCGATATCGGATTATATGATACAAAATAAAATTTAAAAGAATAATTAGTCTACTGCGTGAATTTTTAATAATTTTTTGTTTCATAAAAAAATATCATAGAATATGTTTTAAATGTCGACGCTCCCAATTAACGCTAATGTAATGAATAATCTTGGCAAGCCGTGTGTGGCTAAAGACGCTAAAACTATAACGATTAAAACATTAATTATGTAATTTTGCAACTGTACTGCTAAGTAATTATGTAAAAAAATGTGCGACAGATCGTTAACTGATATCTGATTAAAGGTATTACAGTGGCTTACGTGAGCCTAAGATATAAGCGCTAATTAATTGAATCAGTCGGCCTGTCACGATATAATCGCGGTCATTATTAATTTACAAAAGACGCGTGACTCACCGACAGTTAAATCGCCATGTTTGCCAACGAAATTCGCGCAGTTTGCACTTTCGTAAGTCTCTCAAGGCCGCTACCATTCTCTCCGAGCTGTTGGAAATTTTGTATACTCAATGAGATAAATTTTATCTTATCGAGTCACTGAGTAAATCGCCAACATCTGTTTGATAGCAGGAAAGTTTCGATGAACGAATAAAGGACGAAATCTCGAACGTGCAATCTAGACTGTAAGAAACTTTAACATTAAACAGAAAATTCGTGGAAAGAAACTGAACCTTTATTTTCTTTCTCGAACGTTTTTAGGTCGCCCTGCTTTCTGTTGTTTCACTCATGTTAATCGAATAGCAGAATAGACGACATTTCGCAGTAAAGTAGGAAATTCCTGGCCTAGAACGCCTAGAACAACCTGGTTAAATAAACGGGTTAACAGCCGTTGTGTTACGTCATTGAGAACGACAGGCGTGAAAATTAATGTATTATACGATTTCGCGGACAAATTTTCATCTGTCGCGGTAGACGACTCGACACTGTTGGTATCGAATATCGACCGAAGGAAGATATAGACACGTCATAATATTATTAATTTGATCGCGAAGAAGCTCACGTCTCACGTTACTTGGCGAGACCGTGCGAGCAGAAACTCGGCTGGCATAATATTTAATTAAACGACGATTCACGTTAATGAGACACTCAGACGCAATAACAGAATATTACAGGTAATGCCCGCCGTGTAATTTGCGTGCATTGTCGGTGCGCTCATATACATTTTTCTCATCGCGCGACTTACTTTCCGCGCGTGCAGAATAATATTACTCGAGCGCGAAAGATAGCGAAAAAATCGGGTCAGTGGAGTCGCGGAAAATCGAGAGAGACAAACGAAAGACAGGTCTCTCTTCCGTTTATTCCGGTAAAAAAAAAAATATATATCATAAGCGGTAAACCGCGATACACGAAGAATGAGACCTATCGCATGTCAAACTGCAACGCGACACTCGGCGACCGATGTAGGCGGTTTATAAACCGAAATACTAACTTTCTCGGGGAAAGAAGAAAGGAAGCTACGTATTTTTTGAGAAAACGACTATAATATAAGACTTTAGATGCACTATTTAAGTCTTATAAATGATATTCTTAATACTGGAATATTATTCATACTTTTCTTACATTAACACTCTTTTGGGTGATAATTAATTACAATTACATATGAAAAGAACAGTTTTACGCTGAAGTATTTAAACTATTAACTAAATACATATTTGAAAATAATTTTATAGACTATCAAAATAATGTAGGTGACTAGTTGCTAGACCGCTCATGCTAGTTACTAGACTGTCAAAATTTTTTGCAACGTTGCTCATTATGTTTGAATTTTCTACATAACTATTTTGATAGTTCAACAAAATTAGTTTTAAATTTGTATCTAATTAAATTTTAGATACTTCAGCAAAATCATTCTTTCCGTGTAATTATGAAAATTACAACTCTATATCTCCTATTAAAGTATAAAATGTAAATCTCCGCCTTATGCCGATAGATAGAGAAAGATTTAAAGTTTTTTTACCTTTTACAATTTAGAACCTCATAGTATCAATCACAAAGATTGTACAACCATCTAAAATTTTTCGCTTCAGGTCCAAATAATCTGTTACTGTAGTCGAATAAGAATTGTTTTTACACTTTTTTATATTTACTTTAAATGATAAAATAACTGATTTAAAGTTAAATTTAAATAACAAAAACTGTACTATAATAAACTCAAAACGTACATAGCAAAAAATTCACCTACAGTACTATTCCAGAATTAAGATAAGAGATAAGATCCACTGAAAACAGGGAGCGGAGAAATAAGATACGATTCTAGAGATAGAGACAGTGTTCTTCAATTATTCGAGGTATGTTTAATGCACCTCTCTAATATATTCAGTATTAAGTAACTCCAAGTAAGCATCAAACCGACCCGTCGCATCAAAACGACCCATCGGCCAGGATAATCATTACAGCTGGTATTCATAGTCGGAACTTATATTTAAGACCGTCTTAAGTATAGTCCTAAGATGTCACAAGCCAAATAGAGCAGTATTAGCATCTTAAGACACTATTTAATACGATCTTGAAAGAACCGACTATAAGTATTAGCCTACACCTCTTAACGATAGCTTTGCCATCTGTAATTGAAAGACAGCGGAACGAAGATGAGACAACAGCGATGTAACCAGCTATTGTGGGTGCGCGTGCACGCGGACGGGAACTTATTCTCTTCTTCGCGGAGACACATCGCGAGAGATGCAATTAGGCGAACAATGAGAGTATAGCTCCCAGCTCCCGACCGTAATAGCGCTGGGGATTTTCTAATCTACCGATCTCATTCATCATCCGTTTCTTGCACCTTACGACACAACGGGGCTTCTAGCGTCGCGACGCTGACTCCTTTCCACCCGTGTGTCTCGCGATCGTTCACAACATCCCGCCCTTTTCGTGTCCTGCCTCGACAGACAAAGGAGATAGTAACACTCGCGCGAGCTCAAATATTTAACGGTACAAAGACAAAATTTGCCTGTGCGGCATCATGTTTCGTATTGGCCGAGAAAAACAAGTCTGTGAAGATGGCGAGAGGGGATAACAATCACTTTAATAATCACTTAACGGTACCCAAGTGTTAACCTTCTGATTACGGACTAGGTGATAGCGTATTGCTAGGTGTCTACTTCCGAAGTGCCAGTCATTTGCATTGAAGCCGTGCTGCTCGAGTTGTTTAACGAGTTAATCTTAAATTATCTTATTTTAGAAAAAGCGAAAGGAAGCAGGAAGCCGTGGATTATCGCTACTGTACAGCTGAGTGAGAAGCCATATCTCGGGATTTCAACTTTCTACGATTCAGGGAACAATCACACGGCAATTACCGGTATTTGAAATAAATTCTTTGGCCGAGTACTCGGCAAAGACGTTAAATGCATTTATTAGAAACTGCACCGACACATTAGAAACAATCGTGAGATCTCGATGCGGTACTACCTGTAGTCAGATGATTGTTAATCGGATATGACCAGATACGACCCTTGAGTAAAACTCAGAAAAAATCATCCCTTGCAGCGATTAGATTATAAGAATCTCTCATTAATCTTCCAGAGCTAATGATGGAGAAATCCATTCATTTGTAAATTTCCCTCTTACAAAAATTTAATACTGGAAGATAGTGATTAATTACTTATATTGAATATTAAAAACTTTTTCTCAATGTTTTTAACCCTAGTAAGTCGTTATTTTTGATTATCTTCCCGGTCACATCAGGGTTTGTGAAACCCTGCAACTTTGTCACGCTATATCTCTGGACTGAACAGCTATTTTTTAACTTAAAACGTGTGAAATTTATACTTCGAAGTCAGACAAAGACAGATAAATATGAATCAAATAAATAATATTTTATTTTCAATTAATTACAATGCTTCAAAGAAATGTTATTGAAAAAATTCGCAAAAAATGATTACTTTGGAAAAAAATTCTAAATTGTTTCAATTTAATCCGGGTCTTCAAGTTATATTACAATAAAGTTATGATATAACAAAGAAATGCAAAAAATCAAACAGTGTATGTTGAACCCATGAATGACATATTAGGATTAATATCCAAAATAAATAATTTTTGTTATTAAATTGGATTTTTACAAGAGCTCTTTGAAAAATGTTAAGCAATTCACTTTTCTTTTTGTTACATCTGCTAATTTGGATTATTCTTATTAATATTCATTTTTAAAAATACAAGTTATATTATTTTGGTTCCCCGAAATTAATTAGTGCCTTTTAATTAACATAAATTTAATGAAATTTAACAATAGTTATTAGAGGTGGCTCAATAACATAAAATATAAATAGGAAGGAGCATATAGCCACACATGCAAGAAGTTTTTTGCCAAAGTCATATATTTCAAATTAAAAATGTAAACGTTTCGGCCAAGTCTTGGCCATCATCAGTACAATAAACGAATGCAAGATGTTAAATAATAGAACGCCTATTAAAATGTCGAAGTGAAGTACAATGCGCTGTTATTTGGTGAAGAATATTCATGAAGACGGAAGAATTTTATGTTAATACGAATATTATGTAAGAAAGTTCGTCTACATTATAAATACACGAACTTTCTTACATAATATTCGTACTAACATAAAATTCTTCCGTCTTCGTGAATATTCTTCACCAAATAACACCGCATTGTAACAGTGTAATTAATCGTTGTTGGTAATACGAAATTTGGCAATCCCGTGGTTAACATGTAGCAATCAAGAAATAAGATTTAATCTCATATGTCAAAAAGATTGAGGAATCAGAATAATTTCCGGATATCAATTTCACTTCGATATCTTAATTGGCGTTCTATTATTTAACATCTATTATTTAACATCTCGCTTTATTGTACTGATGATGGCCAAGACTCAAAAACGTTTACACTTTTAATTTGAAATATATGACTTTGACAAAAAACTTCTTGCGTGTGTGGCTGTATAGTCTTTCCTATTTATGTCAAATTATATCAAATTAAATGAGTTTTATAGATTCAGCATCAATAACTGTGTTACAAATTTTGACTCTAGAGAGATTATTCCTCAAACACATCGCATTGAAATCATGAAGCTTTTTATAACGTTTTCCATTGGGGAAAACTGTGCAACATTATGCAATTAAGTGCAAATCGGTTTACACATTATCAACGTTACTAAATAATTTAATACCTTCAAGTTATAAAGTTACCGTGATAACAAAGAATATGTAATAACAAGAATATGTAAAGCAGATGTAAAAAAAAAGAGTTAAGTGTTATTTATTAATACTGAAAATATGTAAATTAATTTGCATTCAATTGCACTCAGTATGCACCAGTGTTGCACTAGTTTTCCCAGCGGAAAACTGTATTTTTCTCCAACATTTAATTTGTTCTCACACCTTCTGAATATAAAATTTTATAAAAATGTTATTTACATGTATTCAAAGAATTAGAATGAGAAAAAGGTGGAATGACCTTTTTCCGAGTTGGCCTCTCGTTTTGTTAATATTAACGAAGAACGACGCAATTTATTCCGCCTTTCTAATCCTACTTTAAAGAAAAAAAAGAGACGCAAAGCAAGATAAGTATAACAATTCTCCTCTATTGTTGTCGACACAAATAAAACGTGGAAAAAGCAGTCTCGGCGCGCGCAACCGTACGAAACAATCGCAACACAGCTGACGACTCTGTAAACGCGACCATTGTACGGTCACGCGGCTAAATAAGAGCGCAGGGGAGAGTAAAGAGGGTAGAACGTTTCTCGAGGGGTTTCGGTCTAACGGTCTACTTTTTTCGAGGCCTTCCGGTCCGCTTCGTGCCGGTCCCGCTTGTCGTCCTCCGAGCGCTAACTTCTTCGCTCGCGCTTCTGTAATTAGCCCTGCGTGGCTGCGGACTATTATTGCGTACCGATACGGACCGCAGTGTTTGCTTCACGGCCTGGAGAACCTGGCCTGAAGAACGAACTGGGTCAGGGTGCCTCGGGAACGAAACTTGATAACGGTTCTTCAATCTTGCAGAATTCTATGCATTTCTCCTATGCGATTTATTTTTTTTTTTTTGAAAGTTAATCTCATACGTGATAAATAACAGCTTTGCAAATATGTTACACAAAAATGAAGAAACTGAGAAGAAGTTAATATCACGGAAGAAAATAGGTCCAGAATTACACGCAAATCTCGTTGGAAATATCCTATCACTTATAGTCAATTATTGTTGCGCCGCGAGGAAAGAGGAAGAGAGAGAACAAGAAAGATGGAAGGTATCGTTTTCCGACACAAAGAGAAATTTTCAAACTTCGTGACCGAACGAATTTCCTTTTCGTAGGCACTCATGCGAGGCACGAAAGGCTCCGCCGGAAGTATAACAATTAGATAACTGCTCGAGAGTGTTAGATTGCCCGAGGGAGGATTATAAAAAAAAGATGACTTTTCCTCGTCGGAAAAAGTCACGGTTCCTTCTTGGGGCGATTATCTCCATTACCTCGCCAGGCCCATAGTCTGGCTGATCGCGATGTTCGCGTGCACTCCTCCTCTTTGCTGAGACGCGAGAAACGTCGTTTAACTCGTTATGGCATACCTGGGAAAGCTCCAGGATACGTACTCGAGCAGGGTAGACCAAACGTGACTTCATTTACATCACATTCCGTTTCTCTCTCCGCTCGAAACCACCGGTCGGAACTATTGTGTGCTCTTTCATTGCATAACGAATTCTGCCACCGTTCATTGGAAACAATGGATTACATGGAATTATCTTGTCTGTATTTATATTGTCCCTTCGTAACTATTTCTCCTATTTTTGCTGCTCAGAATTAGACATAAAAGTAAATTGTTACGCGAATTTTATAGAATGCCTCACGAATTTAAAAAATAAAAAAAAACTAAAGACATATACAAAAATTATTTTCATATTCATTATGAAATTAAAGAATCAAAACATTCACAACAGAACACTTCAGAAATAGCGTTATAATGATCCGTTATTCTGAAATACAGTGGCTGTCAAAAATTTTCTTAACAGATAATTTCATGATAATTTTTGTAATTTTATTTTTCAATTTATATTATTATTTAATATAAGAATTTAAAAACATGATATTTTAAACAGTATTAAGTGAAGTAGATCAAGAAATGTTTAACAATGATAAATAACAATATTTTTAACATACTGATTGTAAGAAAAATGTACAAAGGAGCCCAACAAGAATGACATTTTAACGAGATTGAATAGAATTTCTGATTACATTTTGTTTGTTTTTATCAAAATAAATACTATTCTTGTTGGATCCTTTTGTTAGTTTAATCAGAACATCTTTCTCAGTGTATTAGACTACATTAAGAACTTATACACTAGATCTCTATTTGTAAAGATTCTTTATCTAATTGTGAGCAATATAATGAAATTACTCATTAACATCGAAAACATTTGGCAACAACTATATCTCATCGAAGCGATGCTAATCCTCGATCTTATTCTCTCGCTCCCGAATTGAAGCACGAGACACCAATGTCGACCGTGACAGTCTAATTAAGCGTGGTTAATTAGTACGCCTGCATCTCGAGGTTAATGGGTGAACTCGATTTTTATACCGTGGACGAACCGCGGATTCCCAGGTCGACGTCTCAGAGATGCGGCGTGCGAAACTGCGGCTTTCTCAAAGCGCGAAGAAGCGCAGCCTCTCTGCCGAGCGCAGCGTGTGCGATGCACGCCTGCACGTATATACAACACCTGCTTTTTATCGCTGGCGAGAATCGGACTGCCGAGCAGTCCGCTTTCAGACGACCAATTATACAACCACGAGCACCACCGTACCGACTTGGAATGGCTTTCGTTACGACTCGCGATCGCGACCCATTTCTTTTCTCGTATCGCAAAAGCACACGCGTAAAGATGAAAGTGTAATTTTGACGAAAGCGTTTTTTTGTCCGCATTTCGACTCCAGGAGCAGGACTCTCGGAGATTTTCTCGGTGATAGATGACGACCGCAAATAATCTACGGTCTGTCCGCGTGTTAATTAACACGATCGTAAATCAGGTGGTAGGAAAGCGGCGTAATATACGCCTCTCTAAGTTTCCCTTTGAATAAATACGATTTCAAGCAAATTTAACAAAACAAACTGATTTTTTCAGTTTTAAAAAAAATATAATGAGAAATTATTAAATATTTTAGTTCATATTCTTATGTAGGTATATGATTAGAATTATACACTCTAAATTTCTTGCAGTGAAATCTCACTTCAAGAGAGTGAAAATGCAACCACCTTTGAAAAAAAGTGAAAATATTTCACTTCTTGAAAAAAAAGTGACGATCTTCATTCTTTTTAGAGTAAAATCTTACTTTTTTAGAATAAGATTTCACTTTTTTGAAATGAAAATTCACTCTAAAAAGAATGAAGATCGTCACTCTTTTTTCAAGAAGTGAAATATTTTCACTTTTTTTCAAGGGTGGTTGCATTTTCACTTTCTTGGAGTGAGATTTCACTGCAGGAAATTTAGAGTGTATGTATATATAATATTTATATAATTATACATGTTAACAATAATTATACGAAATTAAAATAAAATAGTAATATTACTTAATGGAAGTCAAGTATGTGTGTATAAACTACTTCGGTAGTTCGATTAATCGATTGTTTAATAATACAACTATAGCATTTTATTATTTACAGGTTTTTAAAATGTAAAAGTAAAAACTTGTACTAAAATAATTATATGATTTTAAGAAAGTGTTGCTAATTAAATTATCCGCACATTTATCAGCGAAGAAGAAAACAAACTTGGAACAATCTATTAACAATTCTACACAAAAATTAATATTTCGCGTGCAATTCATTAATTATATACGCTCATAATTTACCGTTTGGCGTAACTGATAGCGAATGACGAGTCGGAATGGCTGGAAGTCGATCGGTCGAGGAAACGATACATACATCTTGTCGGTAATTCGCGATGCTTTCAACCGATTCGAGTTGTATAAGGGACTGCGATTATTCCATATACAAGCGTGGCGAACTTAATTAAAGACGAAACCGGAAACATTAGGTGGTCCCGCCACTGGCGCTCGGTCTGGAACGTGCTATCGCCTTCACGCTTAATATTTTATGCACGCAATGCGTTCAAATGGTACAAACACGAATAAACATGCTCATACATAGACCAAGCGTCATAGATAACAGCGTGACGTCAAGCAGGTGCACCGTGCAGGCGCACATTAAATTTGCGCGATGACGTAATGAAGTCTTACTCATCGCTATCGATTAAATATTCACAAACATGCCGAGGAAAAGTAGAAAGAAAAAAAGTTGTAAATGTTATTTCAACAGAGTGAGAAATTAGAAGTGAGAAATTGGAGAATTTTCCGGCGATTTTCTCGCTTTACATACAATCGCGAGAACGGTTTGTTCAAAGAGGTCTGTCTTCACAGGAAAGAATAATTATATCCGGAAATAAAAAGGGAATCACGTACTGTTATTTGAGAGAAGGTAGTTATCTTCTCGACTGTTTTCTCGCGGGGACACCATTGTGAGCATTGCGACTATTCCTCCATTCTTTTTCCCTTTTCTTTGACGGCTATATCATACACAATAATCTCTATATTCTAACTTTAACATTTAACTTAATCTATATTCTTACTTTTTAACATTTATGTATTGATAAGAAAATTGGCGTTTTCACTGGTTGCTGCTTGTGTCTTATTATCGTACCGTTTCTCAACTTACTATAGAAAGTGTAATGTATATGTATAAATAAAAAATATGTAAAGTGTATTTCAGTAGCCATTCTAAGCCGCAAGACAAGAACTAAAATAAAAAAAAAATAAACATCTCAATGTATCGTGTTATGTATACAATGTTCTATTTTAATTTATATTGCATTACATTGCTCGTTATTTCTTACGTTTTTTATTATCGTATCATCTTTTGATGCATTTTATATTTCCGTACGTTCTACTACATACATATGTATTGTTGTATCCTATACCTTTATTGTAGTATTTAACTATTAATATTAACTATTATTAACTATTATTAATTATTATTAATTATTATTAACTATTATTAATTATTATTTTAATATTTAACTCCAAAAATAGGACTACATTCCATTTGCAATGCTCTTAAAATCATTTCATTCTTATACCGAAAAAAATTTCTGATTAAAGATGAACGAAAATCAAAAGATTCTGATTATCAATAAAAAAATCGCATTATCTGAATTAGAATTACAATACATTTAAACAAGAAAATTTTGATTTGTCTATTTTCAAGCAGAATTCCAATTAATGTAATCAGACTCTTTTTTCGATATACTGTTTATCAAATGTTAAACAAGGACAAATAATGTTCGCGAACATTACGAGTGTTAAGTGGAAGGTACTCTAGATTAAAGGCTCGTGCCTTCGCTTGTTGCTTGTCTCACCATATCTCGGTGTAGCTGTGCTTTCTGTAACGGGTAATTATCTAGATCCGATTTAAAGGGCACGAGTAGGCGCAGGCCTTCCGGAGGTCAAAAATAAGGCGACAGGCAGAATACGGAAAGATAGGGCAATATGGGTAGGCAGACGCAGGCAGAGCGTAGTGCCGGGTATTGTCTTTGGAGCCGTTGGTTGTTGCTTAAGTGGCTTGTTTCCACGCTTTCGTGGCTCTCCGTGGTCGTCACAGGACTAGTGTTGTCCGTGTATGAAACACCGGGTGCTGTGCCATGAACCCCGTCCCCGGATGCTTATTATTATTAAGATGCGATTACACCAAGTCTTGAATTAAATAACACCGGCATAGAGCGAGTGCGAAATATAGCCACAAAGGACAAGCAGGAAAGTCCAATTAGGTAAATAACGTTAGTTACGAGCAACCGAGTTGTCGTAATCTACGCTAATTCTGTCGAAATCTATGAGAAGCGTGACGATGGAAAGAATAAAAATGCTCGTAAAGCGATAGAGATAAAACGTTGCAGATCCAATGTTTCTTGTTTGAACAAACTTCCGCTGCACTGAAAGAACGATTTCGATAATGTATCTAAAAATTTAGCTAGATACAAATCTGAAAATAATTTTGTTGAATCATCAAAATAATTATGTAAGAAACAAGCATGATGAGCAATGCTGCAAAAAAAATGTTAATATTCTAACAATCAGCTTGAACGTCTTATATAATAATTATTTTGATGATTCAAACAAAATTATTTTCATATCTACGTTTAATTCAATTTTTGGATACTTTAGCAAAACTATTCTTTTCATGCGAGAATTCAGCGGAGCATGTCGCGTACTCTCGTCGAAAATCGTTAAGAAGGAGTTTATTGTCCAGTGGCCCAGGTAAAACATCAAAAATTATAACAAGATTAAGATGACATCAAATTAAAGTCATTTTAAGAAAAATTATAATGATTTGATATATTTTGATGATTTTAACCTGAAAAATATAATTTAAAAATTATTGTTAAATATCATGTCAAAAGTTCATCATAAAATTATTGTTAAAAGTGTTAAATGATATTATTATGATGTTTTTATGACTTCAACTTGTTATTATCTTGATCTTATTACGATTTTGTGTTCATGGGGGTGGATTTTCGATTGCGCCTATAAATCATCTCAAAGAAGAAAAAAGAGCACGCTTGAAAATCAGACTTGTGTATCTAATGACCCGATTTGGAACAAAATCCTTAGTGACTTTCGTTCGCTGCTGTTTTTTCTTTTTTTCCTTCGTGATTTGCAGAGGAGAAAATAGCCATTGCAAGAGAGCATAAGCGATAATAATATTCAACGGAATGAACAGCTTGATGTTTGAAGTGGACGCGAGTAACCCTAACCGTCTCGCTTGGCCGTCTCGATGGCTCATGAGTTTCGTCGTGTCTCTCGGAAAGGCATAAAAGAAAGAGGAAACGAAACATTTAAGGTAATCACATGCAAACAGCCGTAAAATAAAGGCAATTATATAAAATTGTGAGAGAAATTGTGTTTATTCCAACGAGTGGTAGCACATTAAGAGAAATAGAAAGAGTGTGTTATAATAAACACGTTGACGAAAATGTTCCAAACTTTGCAACTTCTAAGTAATTAATTTAATTAATTGATTTAAGTTTTAAGTCAGATCATTTATTAATATATGGTATATTGTTTATTTATCTAGCAACTTATGCATCTTATTATTAATAAAAATTATGTATAAATAAAATTTTTACTTTAATATTTTTTATTAATATTTTTGTCGTTTGTGTGTTTATATTTAATTAAAAGAATATAGTACCTTTTTACATCTGCATTCAGTTCTAAAGTAAATTATTTTTCTTTTTACAAAATTTATTTCTATTTACAAAATATTTCTATCTTAATATTGATAATTAATACGGGAGTCTTTTCTATTTGCTAACTTCCGAAATTGGCTTAATTTCGTCATTTATCTTTTTTATTGCATATTTATTCTTCATTCCTCGAATATACGGGGCGAGGCGCAGCGTGCATTTTCGATCTTTCCGACACGAGTTCCGCGTTATTTGTCTTATGTAATCAGCGCACTGCATGCTCGCGTACATCACGGCAACAAATTTTCCGCAGCCGGCCGGCAGCATAATGTTGGAAAGTGACCGTGCCTGTTAAACATGAAGGTGAAAATTTCCGGCCAGTTAACGTTAAAACCGGCTTTAGTTTTGCGATTGTTCGGCGTCCGCTTCTCGGACCTTCGGCTGCGCCATTGTTAAGAAAGTAAATGCCGAGAAAAATCTTCGTTCGATTATCTGTGGATCTGCATTTACATCAGCGACACGAGTGACTAGTAATTTGCGATAATGCAGTCGGCAATTTTCATCACGTTCAATGACGCGTTAAACGACATGGTCCATGCTTTCGATCGATCGATAGCGAGATGCATTTAGCTCTATAGAATGACACTTGAGACATTCTTGTTGTTAAAAGCTAATCTGCAATATACTCTTTGCTTCCTATTTCTTGCTTCCTGTCTTTTACCTCTCCATCTTTGTAAGTGTTTTGTCGATAATCATCTTGATAATACTTTGGAGAATTCCATGGGAATTTTTTATACAGAAGCTAAGCGTTTCGCGAGTTATCTCCAAATCCATTAGTAGAATGCCAACCTTTTAAGAACGTTGCAGTTTATTTCATCAGGGCGAGGAACATGATCAACTCTACTCCAGCTTTGATAAAATAAACTACAATGGACACGTCACGAAGACGATCCGCGAAACCTATATCTACGGTGACTATATTTTTTTAAAGAAAATAAAGGACAAATCTGAAAAATTTAGGGCTTTATTCTTACATATTTTCAAACCAGTTTGTGATTATTAAGAATCTGTGCATTATAAAATTGTATTGCACAGTATAATCAAATTGAGATAATGCGCATTTTTTTTATAGTTTGAAACTGATTTGACTGTATTGGAACAAATCCTTGATCTGAAATAATAAAAAATGAAAACAACTCTAGTTTGAATAAATTTGATTTAAAAAATTAAGAAATATAATTAACAAAAACAAATTGTATTTATATGCATGAAACTGTAAAATATTTTCCGTAAAAATTTGCTCATTAATATTAGGTGTTAAACTTAATTCCTGTCGTTTTTCGTTTCCAAAATTGATTTGTTTCGAAGGGAAGATGAATGAATACCTTAATCAAAGTAATTTCCTCCATTTTCTACTTTATTATTAATTAATAATACTTTATTAATAATACTTTGATTAAGATATTTCCCTTCGAAACAAATCAATTTTGGAGACGAAAAACGGCAGGAATTAAGTGTAACACCTAATATAATATTATAGACGTAGAAAAGCTAGTTATAGAAAAGAATTTCTCGTAATGTCAAAATAAAGGACAGTAAAGGAAAATATTGGAAAATAAAGGACAAAATTGAATTTAAAAAAACAAATGTCTAAAGGACAGCTATCTAAAATAAAGGATTATTCTTTACAATGAAGAGGATGTATGGTCACCATACCCACAGCTTTTGTATAAAATGTATCTTATTTCTAGTCACATGTATCTTGTCTCTTCCGAAGTTCGTTCACTTTATCTTGGGCGACAGAAAAAACGAAGAAACGAGATAAGAGGCAAGAGAAAAAACCAAGAAATAGGAATTCAAGAGTTGTAGATTAGTCTTAAAAGATTTCCAAAAAAACATCTGAGTAGATAGGAATATCGGAAATTATTCGCAAAGATGTTTTATTTTCATACAATTAACGATTCATACAATAATCGATTACATAAGACGTGTGTTGAAGCGATAAGCTCGGTAATGTAAACGACTAATGGTATCCCTAATCGTCGTGGCAGGTAGAAGAGCTAATGTTTACGTGGTCAGTGAGTCATTTCAGGTTTTCTCGTCAATTTCATCATAAAACTAACAGCAATGTAATAAGATATAAAATCGAAGGAGGATTAACGTTCGCGAAAGTGGAGCACGAGCTGGTTACAAATTGCAACGTACCAACTGCTGCGCCGTTGCACATGTGCAACTAACGTATTGCATTATATATATGCGAAACAGAGCCAGGGTTGGCGCAGTTTTCTATTAAAAATGTTATT